>NC_045437.1:17318720-17404815 GCF_002776525.5 Piliocolobus tephrosceles
ACACCCCAACACAGGCACACACACACACACACACCCCAACACAGGCACACACACACACACACACACACACACACTCTCTCTCTCTCTCTCCAACCAACTGTCATGAAATCACTGAATCAAAACACAATGCTTTGGAGGCTAAATTTGCTAAGTTTAATCTAACTAAAATGTTTGAGCTTTTAAAACAATCCTTTAAGGATTTTAGTTTATGAAAGTTAAGATAATTTCTAATTCTTCAAGAATAATTTAAAACGAATTTAAACATTCAAAGGTTTTCTTGAACTTCATAAAACTTTGCATAATAATATATGTGACTTTGCATAATAATAATAATTAAGGGCTAAAAGTAGGTGCAGAAGGGAGAAAATAGAAAGACAAATTGTCCATTTTCAAATATAAAATGGTCCAGAATTTTCATAAATGAAGAATGACATGAAACACACACATACACCTGAAACTAACCATGAAGTTTAATTTTTCTATTTTTAAGTGATAGATTAATTGTTTAGTAAGAGATGTTTCAAAATGGAAAATCTATAAGTGAAACATCCACACTCTTAAATATTACTAGGTTTTCTCTCCTCTTATATTATTATTAGACCCAGTATAACAAAATAAATTTTCTTCTGAAGTGTTATCCTGAAATTTTGAAAGGACAGAGACTAGAAAGATGTGTATTTATTTGGGGAATTATTTGACAAATGTAAGCATAACAAATAAAATGAAATATCTCCCCCATGGTAACAAAGGGTTCATTGTATCATCCTAGAGCTAGAGAATAATAGTACCAAAATTACAAGAATTATTGGCATTAGTGAGAAAAAGAAAGACAACATGTAAACAAAATGAAATCAAGTTATTCTATGAATTGTCTTCCAGTTAACCTTTAAGTTGGGAACTCAGAATTAGCCACAGGTTTTTTGAAAAGGCCTGAATAAGCTAAATAAAATTAAATATTTCTGTAGTTTTTAATGTCGAATCTGTCAATCATACGATGTCATTTAGAAGATGTCATAATAATCACTGTGGCAAGTTATAACAAAGTAATGGCTTTTAAAGGGCGACAAAGTACAATGCACAGTAAAATCCTTTAGATAAATAGTAGCTACTTGAGATTAGTATAAAATAAATGATTAAAGCAATGTTATTTTGCTTTTATTGGCAGTGAAACAAAAAAAACATACACTTTCCATGGGGAGCACATGACACACAGGGGAATGCACCCTGGCTGTGAGGCTTCCAGTTTCAATGCCAGCATGGGGTTGGAGTTGCAGCCCAGATCTTGCTTTACTTGAGCTCTCTGCTTGAAAAGATCTGGATACTTACAATGGTTGGCTCAGGGTCTGAGCTGTAAGTGAGCTGCTATCTCTGACTCACCCGTGTCATACTGGAATCATAAGACTGGTTCATGCACAAACTTAGGGTTTACTTTCCCTACATTCACTCCAATCTTGTGATGTGAGACTCCAGAAGTAGGATTTCCACCTTGGATCTTGTTTAGAATTGTTTCTTTCTGTAGAAACCAGGAAAGAGCACAACAGTTGCGGAGTTACTACATCAGGCGCCTTCTACTCCCCAAGGGATGCATAGGAGGAACTGGATAAATCTAAGAACCGCACAAAATTAACTCACAAAGAAGAATTAAAAACAGAAGATGTTTACCTATGTAACAAACCTTCACATCCTACACATGTATCCCAGAACTTAAAATAAAATAAAATAAAAATTTTAAAAAGAATAAATAAATAAATAGCAGGTAAGAAAATCTAAAACTAAGAGATATTCTTAAACCTAACAATGAAAAAATTTACATCCAAGTTGAAACAGAGTTGGTGGGACACTTTTGGAAGCAGATTTCAAAATAAATATAACAAAAATTATTAAAAGAATAAGTAAGTAAATAATATTCATGAAAAAAGAATACAATTATGCAACAAAGTAAAAGTAAAAAAATTTTCTTTGCTTTCAATGAGGGATTATAGATAGATATGAGGAATATTTCCAGAATAGAGCCAGATACAAAAATAGAAGTCATAGGACCTAGAGAACAGAATGAGAAGCTCTAACAGAAGACCAAAAGAAGGTGCAGAAGAGAGAGAAAATAGAAAGACACATTGTCCATATTCAAATATAAAATGGTCCAGAATTTTCAGAAATGAAGAATTACATGAAACACATACACACACACCATCAAATAGCAGAAAAGTCCCTTTCATTTCATACATATATGAAACGCTTAAAAAGGAAAAAGTAAACAACGTCAAGAAAAAAAGCATAGGACTAGAGATGAAATAGAGATTTAAAATACCATAATAGAATTTCCAATGAATTTGATGATCTATGTCAAATTGATTTTTGTTTAATAGAAATACAAAAATTAACAAAATTGACATAAGATGAAACAAACATCACTAATAGATGAATAACATGAACCAAATTTAACAGGTATACAAAAAGTGACCTATTTTAGATGTCACTTCAATTGTGGAAACGGGGAGTTGCTACATGTATATTTTTTAGGAGATAATGTTTTTCTGGGTTTTAAGCTAATACTTCTTAATATTGTTCCCACTGCAACAATTTCAAACAAGGAAAGAATCAGAACCCTTGTGTTTTTCCATTTTTGCAGCCTAGACCAAAGACGTTTACGTCCTGGAAGAGAACTTGCTGGCTTTTCAGCTCAGCAAGTATGGGCCAAACTAATATAACAACAAGGTAAAATGTTTTCATTGGCACCTATCTCCTGTTATGATGCTTACACTAAGGTTATCTATCATTCAAGCTGATGGCTGGTTGGTAACTGTTGCAGCATTCTACCTCTAGGCATCTATCCTGCTCGTTACTGAGCCTTCCACATTCTTTTCTATCTTACCTCATTGTTGATTAAAATCAATCACTACTCTCTAAATGGCTTCATATTCAATAATAGTAATAAGTTCTTAGCATACCAGATACATTTTAAATATTAAAAGAGTAGAAAATGGTTGATGTTTCAGAAAATGTTTTCAGAAAATGGTTGAATTTTTCATAGAACTTTAATTTTGTATTCAGTTTATAATGCTTCTTTAATTTTTCTTATAAATCAACAAGATCATTAACAGTTCAAGAGAAAGCCAGGCAAAGCTATGAACAGAGTTCACAAAGAAATACAAGCAACCAAAACATACATTAAAATAAACTAAATTTCAAGAACAACTTTAAACAACATAAATTAAACAATATTGAGGTAAGCTTTTTCATCTAGATGGTCTAAAGTAATGCATTAAAATTGGCATATTCTGTTTATAAACTTATTTTAAAATTTTTAGCAAAATTAAAATACCTTTGGTCAGGCAGCTCTAATTCCAGAAATTTAAACAACGAAATTACTTAAACACTTACCTAATGTTTAGTGTAGCTTTTTAATAACTTGGAAGTGATTTTAATCTTGCTAAAGGGATTCTAATTAGATATATTATGGTCAATTTAAACAATGAAATAATATCCCAACCATTAAGAAGAATGCATCACTGTATTTGAAAGTGATATGGGACAGGGGAGTTTGGGAGGGATAAACGTGTTATTTCTCATTTCATCAAATGAGAATTTTTACAACTTAATTAATATTTAAAATTTAAAAATCCAATTAAATATTAAAATGATCTATTGATATTACCTCAACATTATAATTCTGATATAAATATTATTGGAGTGTGGTAGAGTTGAAAGAATACATACACATTTGATTTGGTTTGCTAATTTCCGTTTAGAAGTTTGAATCTGTATTCACAAGTCAGGCTGTCCCTTGGAGTTCCTTGTGTACTCTTGTTGGGAGCTGGTAATACATTTGTAAGATGGAGCACTACAAAGGCACCATTTTTCTCTTCTGCCTACTGAAGAATATTTTTTTTTCCCCTCAGTTAAGGAAAATGGTAGAAAACAGTTTTGGGGAGACTTTGTGGGATTTTTTTTTTTTTTTTTTAGATATAAGCCTGGCAGATCACAGATAAGAAAAAAGATATTGAGACCATTACGATCTTCTTTTTTTTTTTTTTAACAACAAAAATCTCAGACTTTATCATGAAGGAGAGAGTAGAGACATAGCTATAATCTTTTGAGAAAATGAATGGGGTAGAAGAAATAGTTGCTCTTTCAAATAATCCTCCATTAGTGAAAGCAACAGAAATTAATTTTAGGTACATAAATATTCATAAAAGCATGGTTTAACTGTTTCTTTTCTATTTTTACTTCTTTGCTGGTTTCTAACAAAGTATTTTCCTTCACTGCATAATCTGTACAGTATCCTGTTGAAATATACAATCCCTTTAGACAATAAAATAAAAGCTATTATTTTCCAAAATTTACTGGTCATCTTTCACTATATACAAAAATTAACTCAAGATGGATTAAAGATTTAAACATAAGATTTCAAACCATTACGATCTTCTATGTGGCTTAACATTAAGTCCCTCCTCCTGGTATAAATGTGAGGGCCTCCCAAAGCACTCAGTTTGTCTAAGTGCTTCTTGTTTATTGGGAAGAAGGGATCAATAGTCTTTAAACATCTGTCTCCAAGATTCAGAATTCAAACATTTTTGGAATAAATTTGGGTGGGTGAAACCAAGATACTGAGGTAGGGAAGTGATTGGGGAAACTGAGGTAAAATTATCATGATGTTAGGGATGAGGCATCCAGGGGGTTGGTTTCAGCTGGGAAATTGAGAGAAGAAAGGAAGAGTGTTTTCCATCATGTCCTGTTGGAAATGGTTTGGACCTAGGAGAACTACTTTATCTGAGAATTAAAACATCAAGGTCGTCACAGCTGTGATCATACTTGGGGACAAGTCAAATTGACCTGATGCCCTTTTGTGAGCAGATTTAACCTAAAGAAATTCACTGGTATCTGGGCCTTGTCTCAGTGACAGACCAACTCTTATTCTGGAGGGATCCCAGAAATTGTCCCCAATTTTCACAGCTTTAACCACCATATAGGTGGGGTAATGGAAAGTGCTTACTCTCTAGAACCTGGCTAGATTGCACACTCTTTTGTTGTTGTTGTTGTTGTTGTTCTTGTTGAGACGGAGTCTCGCTCTGTCGCCCAAGCTGGAGTGCAATGGCGTGATCTCGGCTCACTGCAAGCTCCACCTCCTGGGTTCAACAGATTCTCCTGCCTCTGCCTCCTGATTACAGGCACCTGCCACCATGCCCAGCTAATTTTTGTATTTTTAGTAGAGATGGAGTCTCACCATGTTGGTCAGGCTGGTCTTGAACTCCTGAACTCATGATTTGCCCACCTCAGCCTCCCAAAGTGTTGGGATTACAGGCATCAGCCACCGCGCCTGGCCTTTTGCACTCTTTTAACTGGGAAACTGGTCAGCCCATCCTGGCCACTTGAAAGACAAGATGCCACCTGTTACATGTGCTAGTTACTGAAACAGGAACTTTTCTTGAGTTACAACGTTTATCACAGACACTGTTGGTCAGTGATAACAAAGACATGAGATTTTTGATATATCAGCAGTAAGTTGTTAATATAAAAGAGTAGAAAAATATGCTAAAACCATGAAGTATAGGGGTGAAACAACCACATCATTAGATAAGCATTAGAATAAGTGTAACAAGATTTTATCATTTGAAGTTATTTAACTTTGCAAAAGTGTAAATAAAACATAAATCTTTCTAATAAAGAATGAACACTTGGAAATTTTAAAATCCCCCAACTAGAATTTGGTTTGCAATAAGTTAGCTTTCATTTATATCCTTCAAATATTCATCCCTCAATTTTATGCCGGCAATTTGTCAGTGATCCAAAACGTAGTGATTTCCTGTAATAGTTCTTCAGGTTTTTGTTTTTTTCTTTGAAGAGAAGGTAAACAGAATTCTTTTATTTAAAAAAATTTCCACATAAATACCAAACAGGAAATACTATTAACAATCCCATTTTTTTGTGCACATTTGACCTTAAAATGACATTTTTATTCTTTCAATAAAAAATACTGGGCAAAATGGATTTTAAAGATAATAAATACTAATAGTGTCAAATATTTTAATAGCGGTTTAGCAAGTAAATGCATATATCTATTTAGTACAGTTGGTGTCCGTTTGTAATTGGTTCCAAGTTCAGGTGGGATGCTCAAGTCTGTGAAATGAAATAGCATAGTTTTCTCATCGAACTTTTAAATAATTTGTGTTACTTACAATACTTAGTACAACATAAATGCTATGTAAACAGTTGTTATACTATATTTTATTGTTTCAGTGTTAGTTTATTATTATTGCATTGTTACGTGTTTTTTTTTTTTTTTTTTTTTTTTTTTGAATATTTAGATCCTTGGTTGGTTGGAATCAGTTGTGCAGGAACCTGTGGATATAGTGGGTGGGCTGTGTCTTTCTTTCTAATTCCTAGCGTTCATTTTCTTGGTAGAAAGAATACTTGCCCACTCTGTTCTGTGTTCTTTTTGAGTGCTTTGCTCATATGTTTCTCGGGTGAGGGATTGATCTAGAGAATCTAATTTCCCATTATACTAAGGGCTGGATATGGTTGGAGGAACATGAGAAAACATAGAAGGGGAACTGAAGGTAAATAATGAAATGACAGATGAGATTTATAAAGGAGAAGGGGAGTGCTAAGATTCAGAAAGCAAATACTAGTGTTTCATTAGTTTGAAAGCATTGACGTTTATAAAATCTTTGATCAAATTAGTTTACATAGAAAATAACCTTTTTTTTTTTTTTTTAAGACTGAGTCTTGCTCTGTCGCCCGGGCTGGAGTGCAGTGGCACCATCTGGGCTCACTGCAAGCTCCGCCTCCCGGGTTCCCGCCGTTCTCCTGGCTCAGCCTCCCGAGTAGCTGGGACTACAGGCGCCGCCACCTCGCCCGGCTAGTTTTTTTGTATTTTTAGTAGAGACGGGGTTTCACCGAGTTAGCCAGGATGGTCTCGATCTCCTGACCTCGTGATCCGCCTGCCTCGGCCTCCCAAAGTGCTGGGATTACAGGCTTGAGCCACCGCGCCCAGCCGAAAATAACCTCTTTGACACAAGTTTTGTCAGACACGTCAGTATGTAAAGCAATATTCCTGATTAACAACCTTTCAATCAATTCGTCCAGTTTGAATTTTAGTTGGTCAAGAATCATTTCATTGTTTACTCCTTTTTATAACGAAAGTTCTCTTTCCAAATAATTTGAAATTGACTCACAATGATGAGTTTTGATAATTATTGCTAGTTTTGTTCCTTCTTAGATATTTGCATTTTACAGAAATCAAAACTTTCACACTAATGGCAAATTTTTGGTGCTTTAGTTATATTTTTGACTAGTGTTTGGAAAAATAAGCTGTTTCTATGAAATAGCTAATTCTATGAAAGCATTAACAGTATTTTTATTTTCACTGAAATGAAGTAAAAAATTTAAGGAAATTTTAACACTATTTTATATATAATAAATTAATATTAATAGGAAATATGCTACTAATTTAAATTTATCTCCCTTTGGAGAGGTCAACAGGATCTTTCAGAACATTTCTCCCCTAGAGCTTACAAATATGTGTGTTTCTGATAGTGTGTATAGTAAAAGTCCATTTTATCTGATATTTACATATGGAACACTTCAGATTTGTTGTCTCACAATTCCAATTTCAATCCCAGACTTGAATGCTTGATAGCTTGAATGCTTGAGATGAAAACACATGCACTACGTTGGACACACACACACACACAAACACGTATGCGCACACACAAGTTGGATAGCTTTTATTTGACCTTCTCAGCAGAGGTGGGGTATTTCTCAACCCTGTACTGTGATATTTTCCTATGAAAACTTCTTTCCACGCCATGTGCCATCAGGTCTGTTACACATTTTCTAGTTTCCCTCATTTAAACAGAGCAAAGAATATAAGTCTAAGACTAATGTTTACATTTCTAAATCTACTTGCCAATCAGTCAAGCAATTCCTAAGCACCAGTTTCTACTGAAGCTGCTGGGTGGGCCTGCCACACAACCACAGCAACACAGCAGTGAGCCCAAGTGGAGTTAGACAGTTTCTTGCTCATGGCACAATAGACAGCATGAGCCTTATGCTTGCAGCACTTCCTCTTGTCCTCCCAGTCCCAAAGAAGGTGATGCGGAGCAGGCCCAGGTGAATGCTGCTCACACAGTGGGACCTGGGTATGCCTGAAGAAGGCTGAGCTTAGGAAGCTCTCCAACCTTCTGAGGGGACCGCAAGCACATTTGCCTATCTTTCTCTCTGGAGAGAGACATTATCTTTATAATTCTAATCAGACACAAATTTTCAGGTCAGAAAACAAATTTGCCTTTGGACAGAGATGTTGCTTTTACCACCCTGGAACATGTCAGGAGATGGGAGGAGGACTCCACTTTTAGAAATTTGGAATCTAAGCAAATCTGCTTCCTGTCCAGAAACGTCTTTGCAAACACCTTGGACAAGTTTCCTTGAACAAGTTGCCAGTGCCTTTTGCTCAGATGTGCAGAAATGGCAGCTCCATGAATCATCTCCCAGCGCTATCTTTTTCTCACCTTTGGTTCCTTTGCCGAAACTTTACTCCTATTTTGCATTTTGCATTTTTTTCTTTCTCTTGATGTATTACAAAAACAAAATTTTATTATTTTCCTAATTATCCTTCAAGACAGCAATTCCCCATGTGCTTTACTAGATATAAACAAGTGCATATGCTTGTCTTTGAGGTAATGGAAATTTGCAATTGAAGAGGAATTAATTTGTTTTTTTTATTTCCTGATACAGACACTTAACTGTGATTACTTTTTCAGATTGAATCAGTGTTAGTGGGACATTTGACCTTACAAATCTCTTTCTATTACAGAAAGAGATAAATTTGGATGTATGATCACTGCTTTGGGAAATGCTAATATGATGTAAATTCGTATTAGCAAGAGATACAGGTATCAATGTACCCCTGATAGAGGAATAAGGGGAAAAATACATTGTTCATTTCAAATTAACAAATACTAAATTTCAAAAGTGTAATCTATTAAAGATATGATTACTAGGTACAGGGTCATATTTTCCTACCTCTGTAGCACCTGAAATCCATCTCAGATTAAATCAGGCTACCCTCGAGTTTTGCTTTTTTTGATTAATTATTTTTTATTATTACCAGAAGTCTTGAGGGGAGGTGGTGGCCAAGCTCCATGTCTTGCAGCCAAGCAACACTGTGGGATGGAAGGTGGAATGTCATGTGCCTGGTTTACAGCACTCACATATCAGTTGGCAGAGTTAACGGGAGTGCTATTGATTGTCAAGCACCTAGAAACATCAGGCAGAAAACCTGCTCACACTGATGCTTTAGCCTTGGAGATTCCTGAGAATTTTCACAAATGCTTAGCCTCATTTGCTGAGAGATTCCAATATGGAAACTTAAAATTAATTAATTCATTAATTAGTTAATGTAGAGGAACACAAAGTCAAGAATGTGTTCCTTGTTTATCTTTGTTTTAAATTTGGCTGGGCAGTTGAGCAAATGGTCTTAATTCTTCTAAATATTGGAAACCTGTTGTCTGGGCACAAAGCTAGATTTTTGGCTTCATTGAGGAATAAATATATTTGTTGTTCCACTCAACAAGCAGAGATCAATACAGTATTCTAGGTCTATCAATCGGGAGGAGGGGCCATACATGATAACTTACCTAGTACTTTTTGTCTAGCAGCAAGGGAGTCGGGATGTACATCTGCCAAAGGAATATTTTAGTAGGACTTTGGGACTGTTGGATAATAAACTGGTCAATGCGATGAAGACCCCAGTCCCTCTGAACTCTTGGAGCTTATGAAAGTCTAGATGTCAAGCCAGAGAAATTGTGAAGATTATTCCTCCTAAGCAACAATCTCCAAAAAGATCAAGATGTATGTTCATATCTATTGATTTTGGGGAAGCTACTATTTTCTATAATCCTTCAACTGGGGGTTTTATGCTTACCCTTTTCAACGTTCACTGATAGTGAGGTTGAATAAGTCATCAATGAGAAGAGTGGTTTGAAAATACGTAATGTAGTATACAAATATTATGTAGAATTAAGAAGGCAGCATAATCCTTAATAAGATCTAGATATTCAACTTATATTTGAAGTTCTAATTAGTATATTTTGAAATATACAATTACACTGTTGTGCATTCCCAAAAGAATGCACAGTTAGATGTTACAAAAAATACTACGGTTCCCAAAATGTAAAGTCATAAACCTATGTTTATAAAAACAATTGCATCATGTGCCTGGGATATAATATTTATCACAATCATTCAGCTTATAATACTATGAGAGTGTTGATGTGAGGATTTCACCATGGTTAACTGAGGGAAATAATATTTTGTTTGAGATCATCAACATGTAGTCAACTTGAAATAAGAGCTTCTCAGTGTTATGAAAATTGTGACCTTGTAATGGGTAACACAGTCAGACTAAAATAAGCCTTATTAAATCAGATTTCTCTAAGGGTACTTCTGCTTCATTTTGCCAATTCTGGACTCTGCAATCTTAATTTCAATGGTTAGGGAGGATCTACTCCCTCTAACGCAATACATGCAAATCGTAAGTTAGAATTGCTTGCATATAATGTAGTAGAGAAGCTGCATTCAGCTTACTCAATTAGCAGAAATGTATATGCAACAGGTATGATACACACTAACAGACTGGAGTGCAAATATGAACATATCTCTCATTTCAAAATTAAAGCTGGTAGGGACCCCATTTTTCAGAATAGGAGGAAGTCCAGCATCTTTCTAAAGAAATCCCTTGCTGACTGTAAGATACCTCAGAGACTTACACAATACCAACTACCCATTCCAGAGTCCCAATTTTATTTAAAGACAAACTGTAGAATTCACTCAGTGCACAAGTGAAGTCAGGTTTTTGCCTGTATTTGTTCTTGTTGCTGCCATAACATGTCTCTGTTGCAAGCTGCTTCATGAAATCCTGTGTGTTTGGTTAACACACACAGGTTGGCACAGTCTCTGCCTGAAACGTGGAGAGGCTCATACTTGGATTTCTCAGGTCAGGCTTCTTGGTTAACGCTTACATGTTCAGACATTTTCCCCAAAGCATGGTTTCTAATCCAGGATGGCTGGTCCAGCCTGGGCTTCCAGCCACAGCTGGTCGTTTTCCCAGAACCAGCTCTGGCGTGCTGCTTGAGTCACCAGCTCTGACCTTCCCTCCCTTCTGTTAAAGTTCCCTTTAGGGGGCCTTGATGTCCTTTTCTGCAACTGTGGTTGGGGAAACCTCAGTCTCACAGAGGATGTTCTCCTTTTCTTTTTGACTGTATGCTATTAAATCCTGGTCTTTGTTCAGGAACAAAAACAAAAACCTCAGCTCTTTACAAAAACTGAGTTTTCCATTTATAAGTCTAATTTTGAAAGCATAGATGACAAATGATTACTCTTGAATCTTTTTATCTACTGGATTCCATGGAGAAGATTTTGGGAGACTGGTGGGTTAGAGAGGTACAAGATTATGAGGGCAATTTCCCAGCCAGTAAGAAAAGCCACAATCACTGTAATCATTAGTTATATAATTACCTCCAAGAGTAGCAAAGATTCTGCTTTCAAATGACAGAAGCCCTGAAAATCTCATCTAAGGAACTGGAAATAACTTGTCTGTATTTTTTTCCTCTGTGCTCTAAATTCATTTTTAGTAACAGTGGAAGCAATTTGAAATGAAATACAACACTTAAAGCAAATGAAACGGAAATGAATGCCAGCAGTAAATGGCAAGAAGAAATCCAGTTCAGTGTGTTCCTCAGAAATCCTGTCTCTTGGGACTAAATACTGCAAATTTAACTCTTATCCTTGTTTTTCAAGTTTTACCATCTCGAAGCTATCCATTTTATATTAAATTAGTTCTGTTATATTATGTCAATTTGTATTCTTAAGAGCACAAGTTTGGCCTCAAATAGACCTGAGCTCAGATCCAATTCTTTAATTTATCTGGGCTGTTTTCTTTCTCCTTAGCTTTAAAGTGGAAAAAATGCTCCTTACATTTAATTTATGAAGGTTAAAGATAAAGTGTCTGATATGGGACCTATCATATGTGGTAGGCACTTAATACATGATAACAATTATGATTATTATATCTGATACTAGTATTATTATAATGATTTGTTTTCATCTTTGAGGTATCAGCTGTTTCTATTACATTTGTGGTTAATACTCCTAAACAGAGTTTTTAAGTTCAAGTGTCCAAAGTTGTTAGAAACAAAGATATTTGACAATAACAAAATCATATCACATGACTTCATGATTTAACCACCTCCCAAAGTTGTCACCTCCTAATATCATCACCTTGGGGGTGAGGTTTCAACATATGAATTTTAAAGGAACATAAACATTCAGACCATAGCAATAATGAAGCTAAAGAGTTTATTCATAGATAAATGTTAAGAAGTAGATACTGTTTGTTAGGAAAAGTGTCCACAATTAGGGAGAAGTTAGATGTCTGGTGTCATCTTCGATTTTTGTGCTTCTTCCTGAACCCTGTTGCCTGGCTTCCTACAACATTTCTTGTTGTCTTTTTCTTGTAGCTAAACTTAAACATTTTTTCCTTGAGTACCATTCTACAATCAATTGTGCCTTTATCCAATGGACTTTCATTGAATGTCCCCTATTGGAAATTTTAACAATAATTTAACAACCATTTATTTGATACTTCATGTATAACCAATATTATTCAACATCCTAGGAACACATAGATAAATAAAACTTGATCTCTGCTCTCAAAAAAGTTGATCTATTTGGAAAAATATCAAGGAAGTAAACAACCTCAACATTATCACATGATTTGGTAATAACACAATTTCTTAGGGTATCTGTGGTTGGGGGAGGAAACACCAGGAACTTTCTTGCAGGAAGTTGAAGTTTTTGTGCAGTCTTTATGAATGAAAAGTTTATAAGAAGGACAAGTACAGAACTAGAGTTTCTGGAATTGGGAACATCATAAATAAAAGTACACATACAGAATATCACCATGTAATATGTGGAAAACTGAAATTGGCTTGTAAATTATAGGGTTGGGGGTAGTAAGTGATAAAGCCATAGAGATGCACAGATGCCCGATGTGGGAGGGTCCTGTGTAGAAGGCTAAAGTGCATGCATTTCATCTCAAAGATAATGAGAAGCTCCTGCAAGGGTGGTTTAAGTGAAGAATAATGTGCCATTTAGAGTTTATAAGTACTGAGTAGCAGTCATCTACAGTTCAAACCAATTCTGATTCATACTAACAAAATTGAGAGTTCAGAAATAGTTTGGCAAACATAGAAAGAGGTATTCGAAGTCAAGATTCAATTCTCCACATGAATCCCGTTCCATTTGCTCAAGCCCTGTATGCCTGAGAGAAATCCAGTGAAACTGCCCTTCACTAAGGATTTGAGAAATACAGTGTTGAGGAAATCACAAAGTCTTTTTATAATAGTGATTTACTCATTGTTTTCTCTAAGGTAGAAATACTGCTGGCAAACACTACAAATAAAATGGGTTGTTACCTTGGTGTCTACCGAAGAAAAAAGCCTAAGACAAAGGCTGTTATTAGGGAATGCAAACCAGGAAAGTAGGGGTAAGACAGAGAAGGAGGGAGAACAAATATCTGAGTGTTAATAACAGGCTGACTGCTGTTTAGTATCAAGTAAAACTGATAGCTGGCTCTTATAGGAGTGTCCTGTCAACTACATCTGAGGACAGTCCATCTTAGAGGATGAAAGAAGAATTTATTCATCAACTACAGTCCCCATTGTATTCTTTTTGTGTGTCCCTAATACTATCTACTTGGTTTTGCATCTTAAAATCCAGCAGGGAAGCCCTGGGTGGGAAATGAAGCATATGTGGGGTAATGGCATGAGGGAATGTACTATTGGATTATACTTACATGAAGTCATTAGAACCCATACAGACTGAGCCACTTCTATTGTGGCCAGGTGTGGGTGGTGGTGATCAACGGTCCTGAGGTTGAGACAAATCTGAAGACTCTCATATGGACACCCTATGGTCAATGGGGGTGAAACAGTCACAGTACGCAGAGACTGGATTGGAGCACATTCATCTTCGATAGCTAAGTGGATGTGATGTTTAAAACAGAGGGTAGGACTGGCATTATCATTACATCTCTGTGGTTTGTAGAATCTGCTGAGTTCTTTTACACAGTTAGTCGGTAGTCAGGTATCTAGGATTGTTTCTGATAGTCATTATGTTCTTCTACGGTTGTTTAAATATAGGAATTCCAACTCTCACGCATAGAGATCTGACTTGAGTAAATATAATCAAGATTATATGCACCTTTTCCCATTATCAGATAAAGTCTCAGGGTGGTCATAGACATAGACACTTTGAAGGAAGAAAAATCACTTGGGTTCCCTGAAAAGGGGCTTCATGATGGCTGAGTAGAGGCATTCAGTACTTCCCTTCCTCACAAAAAACAAAATTGCGAGGAGGTCATTACCCTTCAAATAGAACTTCTAAGAGAGAATGCTGGAATTAAACAGAGAAGTTACAGGAAACACCTAAGGCCAGAAAGGAGAGGAAAGTGAGGCAATCTGCCCATCGAGGTTCAGCCAGGAGTCTGGAGAGGCTTCCCATCTAGGGAAAGAGTGAGTGAGTGATTCTCCAGTGGTTCGTATTTCCACCACAGACTCTTGTAAACCTTGCCACAAAAGAAACTGCCCACCCAGGGGGGCCCTGAGACTAAGACAGGTGGCTTCCTGGGGAATGCATCATGGATTGCTCCAAAGAGGGAACTCACACTAGGTTCCACACCTGCCTCCCGAGTCCTGAGAAGCTACAGAAAGGCACTATTTTGAGATCCCAGCTCCTGCCAAACTGCATCTTACCCTAGGGCCCAATAGCGCTTCATCTCTACATCCTTGGAGCCCAATACTACCACTGAAAGCAATCCCACTCTCCCTAGCAGCAAGGCTGCAGCATAGCTACTGCCACTCAACCTGAACAATCGACCAGGAGCCTAGGGATCACCCCACCCCTGCCTACCATAGCCAGTGCCCACATGTTCCACTGGAGAAACTGAGGACTGGTCTGCTGAGCTGGTTTCCATCATCCCCCACCCAGCATCAGACTCCTAGGGGTTACCCTACTCATTCACTACAATTAGCACCTTAGCACTCGCCATGAGGGCCTGATGATGGGCCCAGCCAACCTGTTGCTACCAGAACAGCTGGCACCCGCCCTCATGCACCACATCCAGGCCTAGGAACGGACAGGCACAGCTCATTGCTGCCACTGCTAACAGTTAGATAGAAGGAATACATTCTAATGTTCAATAGCGTAGTAGGTTGATGATAGTTAACAACATTGTATTGCATATTTCAAAATAGCTAGTAAGAGAGGACTTGAAATGTACCCAACACATAAACTGATACTAGAAGTAATGGACACCCTAAATACCTGACTCCATCACTACACTTTCTATGCATGTAACAAAATATCACATGTACCATGAATATGCACAAACGTAATATCAAAAACAAAGACAAAACATAACTTTATTTAGGGAAGGACCATGTTATAACAAGACAAGAACATCAACGGGACTTTCCATTTAGTCTTCCCCATATGACTCACAGTCATGTGCATAGATGTTGGGTAGTGGTGAATGAAAAACACCTAGGATTTTCAGGAGTGGTTGGTGTTGGTTCTGAGGTAACATTAATTTCACAGGACTCAGAATTTCAATACATCCATGTAATTTTGACTTCAGTCCAAATTACGGAAAGTCAACAGAGACCTTGAGCATATTTATGGTCATCATCCCAGGTACATAATGGTGGGGATAGAAGTCCTTCACACCAAGCAGAATCTCCACAATGGTCAATGTTTCAATCACTCTCTTGTGAATTCTTTTTTTTTTTTTCTTTTTCTTTTTGAGATGGAGCCTCTCTCTGTTGCCCAGGCTTGAAAGCTGTGGTGTGATCTTGGCTTATTGCGATCTCCACCTCCCAGGTTCAAGCAATTCTTCTGCCTCAGCCTCATGAGTAGCTGGGACTACAGGTGTGTGCTACCATGCCTGGCTAATTTTTTTTGTGTTTTTGGTAGAGATGGGGTTTTACCATGTTGGCCAGGCTGGTCTTGAACTCCTGACCTCAGGTGATCCACCTGCCTCTGCCTCCCAAAGTGCTGGGATTACAGGCATGAGCCACTACCCGGCCTCTCGTGAGTTCTCTAAACTCTTCTCTCATCTCTTATACTCATGATCTAAAAATCCATGCCACGTACACTCCTACCACCTGCATGGATAAACTCAGCTACCTGTCTTCTCTAGGTCTGTAACCACAAAACAGATCACCTATTAGGGAAACACACACACACCCCAATGTCAATGTACATAGTCTTCAATCCTGTATTGCTTCAGACAGTTTGCTCTCACTCTTCACAGCAACAACTTCAAATCTTTTCTACTCTTCTCAAAGCTCTAATGGCCCATTTCAAGCTCCTATTCTGGGAAGAGAGCTTTGCCTTGTTGAATGAGTAAATAACAGTTATTAGGTGGGAGTTCTGTCAATTTCCCCCAAAAATATACAGATTGAAGTGTGTCTATAGTCACAGTCCTCTTTTTACTTTATGTCACAATGCAGGAAGTGTCCCTTCAGGTTTCAAAAGGTAATTTTTCCATGTATGCTCTGAATTCTCATTTCCAGAAATCTTACAATTCTTTTCTCTTTTTTATGTTCCCCACTTTTTCCCTCTCAGGTCCTGCTTTAATATCCCCTCTAACCAGGAATGCTTTCCTAGATTCAATATTATCCTCAGGCTGTGCGACCTACAGCCCTTCTCTCATTCTGTTCTCAGTTACAAGTATCTAAAGGGGTCTTTAAAAAGGCAAGAGATGCAAATATTGGAAGGAAGGAAGAAAGATATAACCTCAGCTTTCTAATCAAAATGTATATAGAGTATGAGCAGCCTCATTGAAAACATGTCAAGGGGAGTGTCCTCAGCAGAGACCCTAATTCAGGTAGGTCAAAACATAGGGTGATCATTCAGGAAAGAAACTCAGAATTTATTGGGGCTTTATTATCTTGCCAGAGAAATTTTAGTGAACACAGTGGTGGGGTATAGTGGGAGGAGAAGAAAGTGAACCAGGGAAAAGAGAGAAGAGATGAATTCATCGTAGGTTAAGAACACACAGTGAGCTGTGGAGATGACACTGGTAGAGCAGTGTTTCCCAAACTTTCCTATGCATAAAATTCAATGGCACCCAGGTGAAAATACACTTCTCCAGTTTTCATCCCAGGTATGATCCCCAGAACAAGAAATTTGAACTTCTAACAAGCACCGTGGGTGACTTTTTTGATGAAGCAAATATGAGAGGGGTGCATTCTTAGAGAGTCCTTAGAGGGTGTGTGTGTGTCTGTGTATTTATATGCATAGATGCTAGTACTTAGCTGTTAAACAAAGATGATGGACATGGAGAATTTGGGTTCTAACAGTTTCTTGGAGCTCCATGGATCTTTGGACCACACAGAATTACCTGTGGCTTGAATGGTTAATAGTCTGATAAGTGTGTCCCTTAGGTGTTCCTTTCGGTGTTCAAAGCTGGCATCTATGGTTTTTGTATCAGCAATCAGCACAACGAGGCAAGTGAGCATGAGATCCCAGCTATATTATGACCATGGTTATGTGGCTTAGAGGATTGAAGCCTCAAAGACTTGAGGCAGTTTCAGTTCAGCAGTGGTGTTCTTAAGGAGTACCTGGCTGACATTCTTGACTGGCTTCAGCACATGGCTTTTTATTATGTTCAGCCAAAACCGTGTTATAAGGGTGAACCAGGGCAGAGGTGTCGGGGCAAGATGAGAGGCAGAGTCAAGCAATTTCTAAGCTATAACTGTGAGAGGATTTTTTGATTGACTATAAGGGAGAGACAGAAAGATAAAGGAGATTTCTGCCTTGGAGACTAGATACTGGAGATGCTGTGGAGGGACAGAAAATGCAGGATAAAGAGCCTGTTTTCTAGGGTAGAAAAGCTCAGTTTTGCATCCCTGGAGTTGAAGGTGCCTGTGCTACATTCACCTGGGAATGTTCAATGCTGCATATTCATGGAACTCAATAGAGAGAAATGGGTGGAAGGACCAGGATCCATAATGTGATGGTTAATTTTATGTGCCAAGTTCGTTGGGCCACAGTGCCCAGATTTTTGGTTAAACATCATTATTGATGTTTCTGGGAAGGTATCTTTTGAATGAGATTCACCAGTGGTCCCCAAACATCTTGGCACCAGGAACCAATCTTGTGGAAGACAATTTTTCCATGGCTGGGGTGGGTGATGGTTTTGAGGTCAGGCTTAAGATTCTCATAATGAGCCACAACCTAGATTCCACATATGTGCAATTCACAATAGGGTTCGTGCTCCATGGAGAATGTAAAGCTGTAGCTGATCTGAAAGGCGGTGGAGCTCAGGCGGTAATGCTCACTTGTCCACAGGTCACCTCCTGCTGTGCAGCCCAGTTCCTAACAGGCCACAGTCCAGTATGGATTCATGGACCAGGGTTGGGGACCTCTGAGATGATTGTTTAGATCAGTGGACTTTAAGCAGATTACCGTCTTTAATGTGAGTGGTCTCATCTGCTCCATTGAGGGTCTTAATGGAACAAAGACTGATATCACCTGGTCAAGAAGGAATTCTGCCACTGTCTGCCTTCAGGCTTAGACTGCGACTCTTCTTTTTTTAATTTTATTTTTATTATATATATTTTTTCATATTTATTTATTTATTATTATACTTTAAGTTCTAGGGTACATGTGCACAACATGCAGGTTTGTTACATACGTATACATGTGCCATGTTGGTGTGCTGCACCCATTAACTTGCCATTTACATTAGGTATATCTCCTCATGCTATCCCTCCCCCCTCCCCTCACCCCCTGACAGGCCCCCGGTGTGTCATGTTCCCCTTCCTGTGTCCAAGTGTTCTCATTGTTCAATTCCCACCTATGAGTGAGAACATGTGGTGTTTGGTTTTCTGTTCTTGCGATAGTTTGCTGAGAATGATGGTTTCCAGCTGACTGTGACTCTTCTTGCATCTCCAGATTACTGGTGTACCCTGCAGATTTTGAACCTGTACTTCCACAGATACATAAGCTGATTACTTAAAATAATCTCTGTCTCTCTCTCTCTCAGTGTATTTATTCATATAGGACCATAATGCATATGGTATATACCGTCAGAGAGAGGGATGGGGAGAGGACAAAGACAGATAGGAGGGAGGAAGGGAGAGAGAGGAGAGAGAGAGAGAGATTTAAATATACATACACCGAGTCATGAGTGGCTTAACACTGGGAATATATTCTGAGAAGTGGTTTTGATATAGTGTGCCTATATCCCCACCCAAATCTCATCTTAAATTCCCATGGGTTGTGGGAGGGGTCCAGTGGGAGGTAATTGAATCATGGGGTAAGTCTTTCCCATTCTGTTCTCATGATAGTAAGTCTTACAAGATCTGATGGTTTTATAAAGAGGAGTTCCTCTGCATAAGCTCTCTCTTTTTGCCTGCCACCATCCATGTAAGAAGTGACTTGCTCCTCCTTGCCTTCTGCCATGATTGTGACGCCTCCCCAGCCGTGTCTCAGGTATGCAGCAGTGTGAAAACGGGCTAATGCAGTGTTCGTTGTGTAAACATCAAAGAGTGTACTTACATAAGCCTAGAGGGTATGCCTACTACACGCCCAAGCTACATGATGTATCTGTGTGTATATATATTATCTCCTATATATATATATATCTCCTATATATATATATCTCCTTTTGAGATATATATATCTCCTATTGATATACATATATATGTGTATATCTACATATCTCATGTATATATATCTTCTGTACACATGGTACTGTACTGAATACTACAGAAAATTTAACTCAATGGTAAGTATTTGTGTATCTAAACATATCTAAACAGAAAAGGTAGTGCATTGTCCTACAACACTGTGATGGCTACAGATTTATATAGTCACTAGGCAATAGGAATTTTTCTTTTTTGAGACAGAGTTTCACTCTTGTTGCCCGGGCTGGAGTGCAGTGATGTGATCTCAGCTCACCACAACCTCCACCTCCCAGGTTCAAATGATTCTCCTGCCTCAGCCCCCCGAGTAGCTGGGATTACAAGCATGTGCCACCACGCCCGGCTAATTTTATATTTTTAGTAGAGATGGAGTTTCTCCATGTTGGTCAGGCTGGTCTCAAACTCCCAACCTCAGGTGAA
The DNA here is from genome assembly GCF_002776525.5 of Piliocolobus tephrosceles. NCBI lineage: Eukaryota > Metazoa > Chordata > Mammalia > Primates > Cercopithecidae > Piliocolobus > Piliocolobus tephrosceles. Next base: position 17,338,913 of record NC_045437.1, read on the forward strand.
ATGCCCACCTTGGCCTCTGAAAGTGCTGGGATTACAGGCCTGAGCCACTGCTCCCGGCCAGTAATAGACTTTTTTTAGTTCCATCATAATCTTATGGGGTTGCTGTTTTATATTCAATTGGTGCCCAAAATGTCATTATGTGGCACATACTATGTTCTGCCCCCCGCCCTCCCACACACATCTCATTGGTCCTGTTTGTCGGAAGAACCCAATCTTCTCTGAAGATTGGAAGTCGTCTAACAATAACACATGCTTTCTTTCTCTGTATTGTACTTGGTAGCCTAAATTCAGGAATAGACCCAGCACTATACTGTTCATCTGTGGTCCTAATGTAAGGTAACATTAGCAAGTTAGATAATGTTTCTTGTGGATAGAGATTAAGGTCAACATCAGTGGGGTCCAGGCTTAGTGGAGAATGAAGTGATGACAGAAGGGAGCTGGTAGTCATGATAAAAAGGGAAGGTACATTTAAAAAAAGAAAAATCTCCCTATCACCTTAGACTCCAAACTATATTCTTAAGGCAGTCATTTTTCCTTCCATGGCTTGAAGAATTACCCCAAAAGCCACCACTGGTGCTTGCTAATTGACCCAGAGAATTACTCCAGGTGGCTGCGGCTCTCACCATCTGCTTTGGACCCTCTCTCCAGTCTGGTGTCCCAGATTTCTCTGCCATTGGCACCATTACTTGGAAGCTTTCTCTCTGCTTGGCCTCAACAGATTGATTACCTATTTGGACAGTCTGCTGTTCTTTGGACAATCACTGCAACATGTGCAGCTTCTCAAATTACCCGCTATGGCAACTGCGGCCAGCAGTAAGTGGTGACCCACCATCCAACACAGCTCCCAGGACACTAAGTGCCTGCTTCATGGGAACATTGAGAGGCTTCATTGCCATGTTCTTATGCTGAGCAAATTTTGTGTTCAAATTTCTCTTGAAAACGGTGACACAGTTAGTATACTGGTGATATTTTGCAATACCCACAACCACATACGGGTGAAGTATGAATGCTAAAGGGTTATAAGCATTTAGAATTTTATAATACTTGATAATCAACACAGTTATTTGGTGATAGGAAAATGTAGCTCCCTTCAGAATATAACTTGCTGGGATTTAATCTCACGTTTTACAGAGAATTAGGCTATCATCCTGAGCTCTCTTATTTGTTGAATCATCATCGTGCCTTCGGGAATTTAGGAGCATGACTGGTCAGGATGGTCATTATTTTGGGCCCCACTGGGTTTGCAATAAACTTGAAACTATGAAACAATTCAGCCTTGACCTTTGGACTTTCTTAGCAGGGCCAGCTGTAGACCTAGTTCTGCCTACTTTTCAGGGAAAAGTCATTGTTTTCTATGACCAGGTCATCCATCCAGTAGAGAAACTGCATGAGCATCTGAGTGTTTTACATTGCTCTATAATGAATACTTGGATGCCATTTTTCATTTATCATAGCTGCTTGATTCGGCATTATTTTATGATGAAAAGAATATGGCACTTAGAGTCAGAAAATTCTGGAATTTGTTTCTTACTTTATCAAGCTGTCACCTTAAGAAATTGCATCATTTTCAGGTTTTTAGTTTCTGCATCTGTAAATTTGGTCTGTTGTTCCATTCTTAAAGTAGATGTAATCGTTAACACTAAACTGTAACCTAAGTTATAAATTGACTTTAATTTTACAATAATATTACACATACATAAAATTTACACAGTGATTCTTGTTCTTTAGCTTTTTTTATTATTATAAATGATATCATGTAAAGACCACATCTTTCTTTTTATATGGCACTGGGGTGTCATATAAATTGTTAAAACTTGTGGTCCATTAAATGTAAAGCTGGCTGATGATAATTGATTTTCTTCTTTTTTGGTAGTGCTTTCTTGTATCATTTTCTTTCTTTTTTTGATCGAAAAACATATTTTAAGTTGTTACGCTTGTACTTCATTATTACATATCCAATGTCAATCAATATAAAAAGCATTTATACTAGTAGTTGCACAAACACATATGTGGTCAACATTTGCACCAAATTCAGAACATTTTTTACCATCTTTTAAATGTATCTTCCCTTAGGTATATGATAATTAACATAGATTTATTTTAGTTCTTATATTATTACCAGTCCTTGTCCTTCTCCCTCTACTCTTTGTCCTTCAGAAAAATCTCCCCTAATAAATCTTTTGCATGTCTATTTTGTGTAATTTATGATATGTTTCTATATATCACAAATGTTACTATCATTTATGTTACTATATTTTTCCTTGATACTTTTTTTGTGGAGTTTGTTTTGTGGTTTATTTATTTGTTTTTTATTTTGGTAGGTTTTTGGGGAACAGGTGGGGTTTGGTTACATGAATAAGTTCTTTAGTGGTGATTTCTGAGATTTCAGTGCACCCATCACTCAAGTAGTGTACTCTGTACCCTATGTGTGGTCTTTTATGTCTCATCCCTCTCCCACCCCTTCCCCTGAGTGCCCAAAGTTCATCATATCATTCTTATGCCTTTTGTATCCTCATAGCTTAGCTCCCACTTACAAGTGAGAACATACGATGTTTGGTTTTTCCATTCCTGAGTTACTTCACTTAGAATGATCTCCAATTCCCTCCAAAAGTGCTATCAATGCCATTATTTCATTCATTTTTATGGCTGAGTAGAATTCCATGGTATATATCCCACAATTTCTTTATCCACTTGCTGATTGGTGAACCATTGGGCTGGTTCTGTAATTTTGCAATTGTGAATTGTGCTGCTACAAGCATGTGGGTGCAAGCATCTTTTTTTATGTAACGACTGTTTTTTCCTCTGGGTAGACACCTGGTGGTGGGATTGCTGGATCAAATGGTAGCTCTAATTTTAGTTCTTTAAGGAAGCTCTGCACTGTTTTTCATAGTGGTTGTACCAGTTAACATTCCCACCAGCAGTGTAAAAGTGTTCCCTTTTCACAATATCCATGCCAACATCTTTTTAAAAATTTTTTTGAATATGGCTTTTCTTGCAGAAGATGGCATCACACTGTGGTTTTGATATGCTTTTCCCTGATCATTAGTGATGTTGAGCATTCTTTTATATGTTTGTTTGTCATTTGTATATCTTCTTTTCAGAATTGTCTATTCACTTCCTTAGCCCACTTTTTGATGGGATTGTTTAATTTTTTTCTTGTTGATTTGTTTGAGTTCCTTGTGGATATTAGTTCTTTCTCAGATGTACAGATTGCAAAGACTTTCTCCCCCTTTGTGGGTTGTCTGTTTACTCTGCTGATTGTTTGCTTGCTGCACAGAAGCTTTTTAGTTTAATTAAGTCCAATCTATGTATCTCTGTTTTTCTTGAATTTGCTGTTGTGTTTTGCTTATAAAGTCTTTGCCTAAGCTAATGTCTACAAGAGTTTTTCTGATGTTATCTTCTAGAGCTTTTACGGTTTCAAGTTTTAGATTTAAGTCCTGGATCCATCTTGAGTTGATTTTTGTTTAAGGTGAGAGATGAGGGTCCATTTTCATTCTTCTACATGTGGCTTGCTGGCACCATTTGTTGAATAGGGTGTTCTTTCCCCACTTTATGTTTTTGTTTGCTTTGTCAAAGATTAGTTGGTTGTGATTATTTGGTTTTATTTCTGTTTTTATTATTATTATTATTATTATTATTATTATTATTCTGTTCCATTGGTCCATGTGCCTATATATATACCAGTATAATGCCGTTTTGGTGACTATGGCCCTATAATATGGTTTGAAGTCAAGTAACATGATGCCTCCAGATTTATTGTTTTTGCTTAGTCATGCTTTGGCTATGCAGGCTCTTTTTTTGTTCCATATGAATTTCAGGATTATTTTTTCTAGTTCTGTGAAAAATGATGGTGGTATTTTGATGAGGACTGTATTGAATTTGTAGATTGCTTTTGGCAGTGTGGTCATTTTCACAATATTGATTCTATCCATCTGTGAGCATGAGATGAGTTTCCATTTATTTGTGTTGTATATTATTTCTTTCAGAAATGTTTTTTAGTTTTCCTTGTAGAAGTCTTTCACTTCCTTGGTTAGGTATATTCCTAAGTACATTTTTAAAATTAAATTAAATTAATTTTTTTTTTTTTTTTTTTTGCAGCTATTGTAAAAGGGGTTGAGTTCTTGACTTGATTCCCAGCTTGGTCGCTGTTGGTATATACAAGAGCTACTGACTTGTGTACATTAATTTTGTATCTGGAAACTTTGCTGAATTCATTTACCAGTTCTAGTTGCTTTTTGGAAGAGTCTTTAGGATTTTTGAGTTATACGATTATATCATCAGCAAACAGTGATAGTTTGATATTCTTTACTGATTTGGATGCCTTTCTTTCTCTTGTATGATTGTTGTGGTTAGGATTTCCAGTACTGTGTTGAATAGAAGTGGTAAGAGTAGGCATCCTTGTCTTCTTCCAATTCTCAGGGGGAATGCTTTCAACATTTCCTGGTTCAGTATTATGTTAGCTGTGGGTCTGTCTTAGATGTGTTTTATTGCCTTAAGGTTTGCCCCTTCTACACCAATTTTGCTGAGTGTTTTAATCATAAAAGAATGTTCGATTTGTCAAATGCTTTTTTGCATCTATTGAGATAATCATGTGATTTTCATTTTTAATTCTGTTTGTATACTGTATGACATTTATTGACTTGCATATGTTAAACCATCCCTGCATCCTTAGTATGAAACCCACTTGATCATGGTTGATTTTCTTTTTGATATGCTGTTGGATTCAATTCATTAGAAATTTGTTTAAGATTTTTACATCTACAGTGATCGGAATTATTGGTCTGTAGTTTTTTTTTGTTTGTTTGTCATGACCTTTTCTGGTTTTGGTATTAAGGTGATAGTGGCTTCATGGAATGATTTAGGGAAGATTCCCTCTTTCTCTATCTTTTATAATAGTGTTAATAGCATTGGTACCAGTTCTTCTTTGAATGTCATAGAATTCAGCTGTGAATTCATCTGATCCTGGACTTGTTGTTGTTGTTGTTGGCAATTATTTTTATTATCATTGCAGTCTCACTGCTTGTTATTGATCTGTTCAGTTTCTATTTCTTCCTGGATTAATCTGGGAGGGCTGTATATTTCCAGGAATTTACCCATCTCATCTAGGTTTTCTAGTTTATGCATATAAAGATGTTCATTAATCTTAAATGGTCTTTTGTATTTTTGTGGTATTGATTGTAAATATCTTGTTTTGTTTCTAATTGAGCTTATTTGGATCTTCTCTTTTTATGTTGGTTTATCTAGTTAATGGTTTATCAATTTTATTTACATTTTTATGGAACCAGCTTTTTGTTTCATTTATCTTTTGTATTTTTTTTTTTTAATTTCATTTAGTTCTCCTCTAATCTTTGTTGTTTCCATACTTCTGTTGGGTTTGGGTTTGTTCTGTTCTTGTTTCTCTATTTCTATAAGGTGTGAGCTTAGATTGTCTATTTGTGCTCTTTCAGAATTGTTTCTTTTGTTTTTATTTATTTATATTTTTTGAGATGAATCTTCTCTCTTGTTGCCCAGGCTGGATGCAATAGTGTGATCTCAGCTCAGGTTCAAGTGTTTCTCCTGCCTCAGCCTCCCGAGTAGCTGGGATTACAGGCATGCACCACCATGCCCAGCTAATTTTGTATTTTTAGTAGAGATGGGATTTCTCCACGTTGGTCAGGCTCTTGCAGTTTCAGACTTTTTGATGTAAGCATTTAATGCTATGAAATTTTCTCTTAGCATTGCCTTTGCTGTATCCCAGAAGTTTTGATAGGTTGTGTCACTATTACTGTTCAGTTCAAAGAATTTTTAAATTTCCATTTTTCTTTCATTGTTGGGTCAATGATCATTCAGGAGCAGGTCATTTAATTTCCATGATTTTGAGGGATCATTTTGGAGTTGATTTTCAGTTTTATTTTATAGTGGTCTGACAGAGTACCTGATATAACTTCAGTTTTCTCAAATTTTTTGAGACATGTTTTGTGGTCTACAATATGGGCTATCTTGGAGAATGTTCCATGTGCTGAGGAATGGAATATATATTCTGTAGTTGTTGAGTAGAATATTCTGTAAATACCTCTTGAGTCCATTTGTTCTAGGGTATAGTTTAAGTCCATTGTTTCTTTGTTGAGTTTCAGTCTTCGTGACCTGTCTAGTGCTTTTATGTAATATCAAAGTTCCCCACTATTATTGTGTTGCTCTCTATCTCATTTCTTAGCTCTGATAGTAATTGTTTTATAAATTTGGGAGCTCCAGTGTTAGGTGCATCTATATTTAGGATTGCGATATTTTCCTGTTGGACTAGTCGTTTTATCATTATATAATATTCCTCTTTATCTTTTTTAACTGCTGTTACTTTAAAGTTTGTTTTTTCTGATATAAGCATAGCTACTCCTGCTTCCTTTTAGGGTCCATTTGCATGAAATGTCTTTTTATGCCTCTTTCTCTTAAGTTTATATGAGTCCTTACATGTCAAGTGAGTCTCTCAAAGGTAGCAGATACTTGGTTTGTGAATTCTTATCCATTCTGCCATTCTGTATCATTTAAGTGGAGCACTTAGGCCATTTACATTCAATGTTGATATTGAGATAAGAGGTACTACTCTATTGATGATGCTTTTTGTTGCCTGAATACCTACTTTGTGTTTTTTCTTTCATTGTGTTACAGTTTTATAGCTCCTGCGAGATATATGCTTTACAGAGGTTCTATTTTGGTGTATTTTTCAGGATTTGTTTCAATATTTAGAGCTCCTTTTAGCAGTTCTTGTAGTGGTGGCTTGCTGGTGGTGAATTCTCTCAGCATTTTTTTTTTTTTTGGTCTGAAAAAGTCTGTATCTTTTCTTCATTTATGAAGCTTAGTTTAGCTGGATACAAAATTCTTGGCTGATAATTCTTTTTGTTATAAAGGAGGCTGAAGATAGAGCCACAGTTCCTTCTAGCTTGTAGGGTTTCTGCTGAGAAATCTGCTGTTAATCCAATATGCTTTCCTTTATAGATTATCTGGTCCTTTTGCCTTATACCTCTTAAGATTCTTTACTTTGTCTTGACTTTAGATAACCTGATGACTCTGTGCCCAGGTGATTTTTTTGTGATAAATTTTCTCAGGTATTCTTTAAACTTCTCGTACTTGGATGTCTAGATCACTAGCAAGGCTGGGGAAGTTTTCCTCCACCATTTCTTCAAATATGTTTTCCAAACTTTCAGATTTCTATTTTTCCTGAGGAACACCAATTACCGTGAGGTTTGGACATATGACATAATCCCAAACTTCTTGGAGGCTTTGTATGTTTCTTTAAATTCATTTTCCTTTGTTGGATTGGGTTAATTCAGAAACCTTGTCTTCAAGCTCTGAAGTTTTTTTCTTCTGCTTGTTTGAATCCATTGCTGAGACTTTTCAGGGTATTTTGCATTTCTCTAAGTGTGTCCTTCATTTCCAGAAGTTGTGATTATTTTTCACTTATGCTATATATTTCACTGGAGATTTTTCCCTTCATATCTTATAACGTTTTTTGATTTTATTAAGTTGAACTTCACCTTTCTCTGATACCTCCTTGATTAAGTGAATAATCAACCTTATGAATTATTTTTCTGGCAATTCAGGGATTTATTCTTGGTTTGAATCCATTGCTCATGAGCTAGTGTGATCTTCTGGGGGTTTAAAGAAACGTGTTTTGTCATATACCGGAATTGTTTTTCTGGTTCCTTCTCATTTGGGTAGACTATGTCAGAGGGAAGATATGGGGTTCAAGGGCTGCTGTTCAGATTCCTTTGTTCCACAGTTTGCTTCTTTGAGGTAGTGCTCTTCCCCTTTTCCCTAGGAACGTGGCTTCCTGTGAGCCAAACTGCAATGATTGTAATTTCTCTTCTGGATCTGGCCACCCAGCACAACTACTGGGCTCCAAGATGGCGCTAGCAGGTGCCTGCACAGAGTCCTGTGATATGAACCATCTTCAGGTTACTAAGCCATGGATAGAAGCATCTGCTCTGTCACAGGTGGCAGGGGAGTGAAATGGACTCTGTGAGGGTCCTTAGTTGTAGTTCATTTATTGCACTAGTTTTGTGTTGGTTGGTCTCCTGCCAGGAGGTGGCGCTTTCAGGAGAGCATCAACTGTGGTAGTATAGGGAGGATCAGGTGTTGGACAGGGCCCTAGAGCTCCCAAAAGATTATGTCAATTGTCTTTGGCTACCAGGGCAGGAGAGAAAGACCATCAGGTGGGGAGAGGGTTAGGTGTGTCTGAGTTCAGATTCTCCTTTGATGGGACTTGCTGCTGCTGCTGTGGAGAATGGGGGTATAGTTCTTAGGCCAGTGGAGTTATTTTCCCAGGGGACTTATGGCTGCCTCTGCTGCCTCATGTAGGTTACCAGGGAAGCAGGGGAAAGCTGGCAGTTACAGGCCTCACCCAGCTCCCATGCAGCCCAAAAGGCTGGTCTCCCTCCCACCATGTCCCCTCCTAAGAGCACTGAGTTTATTTCCAGGCAGCTGGTGAGCAGGGCTGAGAACTTGCCCCAGGCTGCAAGCCTCCCCACTGAGAAAGCAGGCAGGGCTTTAAGGTTTTGCACCTCCCTACCTGCCTTGGCTTCTGAGCTGTGTTTGCATTCCTGATTCACCTCCTCCAGGAGTTCTGTCCAGGAAACTTCCCATTCGGTCGAAATTGTTACAAAGTTCAGCTGGAAGTTTCCTTCTCCCTGTGGTCTTTTCCCAGTTCCCCTGTGAGCCCTCCCCAAGGATGTCTGCAAGACAAAGTCAGAAATGGCTTCCCTGGGAACTGAGAGACCCCACAGGGCTCTTCCCACTGCATCTTCGACACCTGTATTTTGCTTGGCTCTCTAAATTTGTCTGATCTCCAGGTAAGGTCAAATTCTCCCATGATCTGGACCTTCAGGTTCCCCAGTGAGAGTTTGTGTTCTGGGGCAGATAATTGATCCCCCTTTCACACTTGGGGCACTCAAAGTTTTTCAGCTCTCTCCTAGGTCCTGCAGGAGAAATCTGCTTCCTTCAAAGGGTCTGTGCATTCTCTTGGCTTTCCTGGTATGTTCCTGTGGTAGTTCCTGGAGCAGAAGTTCAGGATGTGAGTCTCCACACACTGCTCTGCTTCTTTAGATTTTCTTCAATGAGGCTTAAGCAAAGGGAAACTTTTGATAAAGTAACCAAGTGCCTGTCAACATTTGCATTTTAAAGTGATTGCTGACCTTTGATTATGGCAGAAGTGATAAAAATTCTGTAGTGTATCTTACCAGCAGGTAGTAGAAGCAAATGTCAGAACAAACTTCAGTGACATCAACATCACAATTTATGAAAAAAATGAGGGTTGAGCATATCAGATATTCTCAAACTGTACCCTTTCACATTCCACTCACATCATTGCCTCATAATTGAGAAATGGTCTTTCATTAAATCACCATTGTCATTGCAATCTATTGTAAAATAAATTAATTTAACATTTATTTATTTCTATTTCATCAATATCACTAGACGAGTTTTACCCACAGAAAGAGTCACTCAATTGTTGCAAATTATTATCTCTGTATTTGCATATTTATTTTTGGAAATATGTTTTATTATGGAATGGAATAATACAATTTCCCTTATTGAATTGCTTTATCCATGATGAAAGTTTTCTAAGAAAACTCTAAAACTCTAGTCATTACTGTGTTGTATTCTGATATGTCTATTCGCTCTTCTACCTGAGAATAAATTCTCTATTTTAAATCATGACATAAATTATTTCTTTGGTTGCAAAAGAACAAATACATCTTCATACTTTTTGAAATTTGAATAAATATTTGACTGTGGAAGGCAAACTCACTCTTTTATAGAAAATAACATATACTCTATCAATTTTTTCATAACTACAGAATAGGTGACGATTTTGTGTGGCTTCAAGTAAATTTACTGCACTAACAATGGTGGTCTAGGAACCATTCAAATTTTTAGGAAAACTTTGCAGCAAGTGCTTAAAATAACAGTGCAGCATATATTATGGGATTCTGTTATGTGAATATTTTCTTTAAGTGGGCAACAGATTATAATTTATTTTTTATGGGTACCTTATTAATAGAACTGATTTATATGATTAAGTTTTACCATATAATTCTATAAGAAATTCCTGATAATAGAGGGCACTAAACTAATTGCAGTAATTCACAGAACAACTCTTCTATGATATTTATCAAACAAGTACATCAGCTGATTTTAACCCCAGCATCAATAGACCTGTGAAGAAAAGTGCCCATTATAAGAGGACCAATATTGATATCTCCTATTCTGTGAGACAGCTGGGCTGTCACAAATTTCGGAATAAAGCTGGTAATTAGGCAAAGAAAACTACCATGTTCCTTTTTAAATTTGACAACAGTTAGATAGAAGGAATAAAATCTAGTGTTCAAGTAGCACAATAGGGAGACTATAGTTAAAAATAATTTATTGTATTTTTCAAAATAACTGAAAGAGTAAAATTGGAATTTCCTGCCAAAAGGAAATGATATGTGCTCTAGGTGATGGTTACTCCAATTTCCTTGATGTGATCATTACATGTTGTATGATTGTATCAAAATGTCGCATGTGCCCCATAAATGCCTATATTATGTATCTATCATGATTAAAATTTAAAAATTTAAAAATTCCAATGCATAAGATTTACATATTTTAGCTATTTTATGCACCTTCCTTTTCTTGACACCCTACTAGGTGTCTTGTTAGAATACTTCATGTTCAAATAAGATATTGAAAAGTTAAACTTTTTTTCTCTTCTTCATTTTGTTTCCTCTTTCCTTCCTCTCAGTTACTTGCATTATAAGACAGTATGCCTCAGAGAAACTAAAATATTACAGAAAAACAGAAGATTTTAGGTATTGAAAATCTAGGACGCCATGGGACTTGGGATATAAAGAAAACATGGTGAATCTGAATAAGTCTAGATGACGTTTTCTTAGGTTTCGGGAGGAGAAGAAACAGTCAAAGGAGTAAGGAAGATATCTAAAGAGCCAACATGTCCCTCAAAAGGATCCTCATACTCTGTATACAATTTCAGAGTTTTAGACAACAAAAGACCAACCCAACCGGAAATAAAAGTAGGCAGAAGACTTGAATACACTTTTCTCTACAGAAGATCTATAAACAGTCAACAGATACATGAAAAGATACTTGATAACATTAGTAATCAATAAATGCCACTTCATACCCACTAGACTGTCTAAAATAAAAAAGACAGAAAATAACAAATGCTGGCAAAGTTGTGGAGAAATTGAAACTCTTACATGTTCCTGATGAACTTTTAGAATGGTGCAGCCATTTTGGAAAGCATTCTTGGTAGTACTTCAGGATGTTAAACACAGAGTTACTACATGACCTAGCAAATCCACTCCTAAGACTATACCCAAAAGAATTCAAAATTTACATGCATACAAACCCTTGGACATGAATGATCACAGTGGAATGATTCATAATGACCAAAAGATGGAAGAAACTAAAGTGCTCATCAACTGATGCACTGGGTAAATAAAATATGGTGTACCCATACAATTGAATATTATTTGGCAATAAAAAGAAGTAAAATACTAATGCATGTTACAATAGGGTTGAACCTTGAAAAGTGTTATGCTAGAAAAAAATTAAAGAGGAAAAAAGAAAATTAGAAATGAAGGAGAGATTAAAAAGAAAACCACTTTAAAAAGTGTTATGCTAGGTGAAAGAGGCAGAACAAAAGACCACATACAGTATGATTTTATTTATATGAATAATATATGCAAATTTATGGAGACAGAAAACAGACAACTGACTGTTAGGGGCTGAAAGAGAGAAAAATGTGGAGTTACTACAAAAAGGTACAGAATTTTTTTTTTTTTTGGAAATGATGAAATCTTCTAAAATTAGAGTTTTAACAACTGGGAATATACTAAAGAGCACTGAATTGTATATTTTAAAAGGTTGCATTTTATTTTATGTGAATTATAACTCATAAACAACAGTCAGCTAGAATGAATGCAAGGGTATCTTGAATCACTGAATCTTGAATCATGGTCTCTTCTCTTATGGGAGAATTGTGATATGGTTTTGAGGTGCGTCCTCTCCAAATCTCATGTTGAAATGTGATCCCGAATGTTGGAGGTGGGGCCTGCTGGAAGGTGTTTGGGCCATGGGGGTGGAGCCATCATGAATGGGTTGGTGCCTTCCCTATAACAATGAGTTCTCTATTAGTTCAGGCAAGAGCTGGTTGTTTAAAGAAGCCTAGCATCTCTCTTGTTCCCTCTCTCACCAGGTGATATGCCTGCTCCCCCTTCACCTTCTATCATGATTGTAAACTTCTTGAGGCCATCACCAAAGGCAGACGTTGGCACCATGCTTCCTATACAGTCTGCAGAGCTATGAGAAAAAATTAACATCTTTTCTTTATAAATTACCTGGCTTCAGGTATTTCTTTATAGCAATGTAAAGCAGCCTAATACAAATTATCAGTGATTAGGCAGATTTTCAGAATGTATGGCTAAATTGGAATTTCCATTTGTCCTATATGAGAAGAGATTTGAAATAATTCCATGGAATGTTATGAGTGCCCTGGGAGAAGAAAAAGGGTGATTTTTCAGAAGGAAAAGAGTATAAGAAAAACATGAAATTCAATTTTCCAATGACAGTCCTGAGAACACTTAAACAAGGAGGGATGTGGGAAGTGATTTTTAAGTCTGTATCTAGAAATAGGAGTTTCTAAAATAACTGAATCTTTTTCTGGAGAGATTTAAAAAAATACTAGCATTATTCACCAAGCAAGTAAAAGCAACCAAACTAGCATGTTCCTTAATATCATTAAGTGTAATCAATTGAGCGCAAGTAGAATCTGATCCCTTTCGACATCCTCTGGACACTAGGATGCTAGGATATGAAGTAACATTAGAAAACATAGTGATCATCCCAAGAGAGATTGTATTTCTACGGTAACCACTATGGGTTCAGTGAAACCAAAAGTCATACTTACACTTTTCCAATAGGAAAACTAAACACACCACAATAATTATATGCATAATGAAAATGATGCTTAGGAGGTTATGGAAAGTGTGCCAAGAGTGTATACATATTTATTTCTTGAGAATGTAAGCAGTAGACTTTAATTTATTTTTTCTCTAGTATTGCAGATTTTCTATGTCGAGAGACAGAAAAATAACTCTGATAAGAAGGAGGAAGTGGTGCAGAATATGGCTAGGACATGGCATCCCTACCAGTTAACCTGAATCCATTGGGAGCTCCTCTGAGAAGGGGAGTTGTGCCTGCATCCATGTCCACATTTCCTGTGTAGCATTGATGCTAGTGTGTAGAGAATGAAGAGCTTCTTGAAAGAATCAGGGGTGACTCTAGTTCCAGTCTTAAGGGGAGTATGAACTTTACCTTTATCCAGCCTCATTTACCCATCCATAAAAACTCTGGATATATGATACACGTTTATATCTGTTCATGTTGGAGTTGGGGTAGAGCTAATGATATCTACAGAGTCATATGCTGATTGGCAAGTGAGTAGTAGTATTTTGGAGAAATGAGTTCAGAATATAGTTTCAGAATATAGTAAAAGTCCACAAAGAGATTTTATATGCATATTTACTGTATATAATGTGTATATATATATTTATAAATATATAAATTATCTTGCAATCCTGAGTGGAACAGAAGTAATAAAATGGTCATACCTGAAGAGGTCTGGCATAAAGGAAAAGAAATATAACACAGCAGTATTTCTACTTGGACATATAATTATGAACAACACAGGAAGATGAATATTTCAGAAGATGTGTCTGTAGATAAAAATGGCAGAATCTCAGATTATAATGCATGTATACACACACATACATGCATATACACATCTGTGTTCCCTAAAACTATGTAAGTCCCCTGGACGTTAATTCCAACTATAGGAAAATGTATTAGGTAGGGACTTGAAAGTAAGTTTCTTCTATGTGATCAGATTGATGCTCAAAATAGAAATATACATAAGAAATAGAAACCATAGTCATACTTGAGTTATGGGCTTACATTTGTTCATCTGTAAAAATAGCTTCTTAAGCAAAACAAAAACAAATGACTTACAGATCTTAATCATGAGCTGGTCAGCTTCAGGATAGCTGGCATCACTGTGTTGATACTGATACTGTCAAGAACTGTAGTTAAAGTTTTGCTTTGAGAATAACAATTTTGAGTGTTTGTACTATGGTATAAGAGCTTCTTTTATGTCCATTACATAAGTCAGTTGTTCCATTTTCATTTCATTTTGTGGGAAAAAACACATACAGAAAAAGCAACATTTAAAAATGGTACAGAGGTGCAAAAGAGTTTTGATGTGTGCTCATGGTAACCACTGTAGTAGAAAAGATGACCTGAATTCACATGAAGATGGGGACTGATGAAAATATCACCTGAAGATGCAGCAGAAATGACTCTGTGAAACAGCCATGGCATCTCATGCAATACAAACAACCCAGCACTACCTTCCTCGCTGAGCCTGTGTCTTGTTCATGCAGGTGCAAAGCAGCCAGTACTCTGGAGAAATGCACACTGCACCATCATGCTCACAGGCTGTCATTTCAATCTTCTGCCCTTGGGGAATTACATAAACCTTGGATTTCAAATCACTTGTTTAAATGAACTCTAAAATCCTTCCTAATTTGAAAATCTAGGGAAGTAGACCTTATCATTAAATTGACACTGACTTTTGTTGTACCTGAAGTTTGAATTATTGCTAGATCAATTTTTACTTTGACAAAAAATATAAAAATATTTACTTTTCCAAGTTTTCTTTTTTTTCTATAAAGCTGTTGAGAAAATGATTGCACGCATGCTCCCGTTAGGGGAAACCTTTCTGTTTTATTGAGTCTTACAAGTGCCCAGATGAGAGCAATTGTTTCATCTTACGGCAGGATAGCAGTAGTTTCACTAGGTGTTGGATAGCAGTAGTTTCACTAGGTGTTAGGGGTCCGCGTGTTTCCTGAACAAAGGAATGAACACACAAGACAACACAAGACGAGACAAACGTGGCGGCCGCCCCGAACAACACGCTCTGCTTTATTTTATACCGTTGTTTGTGGAATGTTAGCAAGTCTCCAGACACATTGTTGTTTCTCTGATCTTTCCCTGACTTTCTGAATTTCCAAGATGTTTACATATAAACAAGCCCTCAGGGTCTGCTATTTGCAACTGAGGCCAGTCTTGTAGGCTCCTTTGTCCTCCCTGTTTGCAGAGGAGGAATGCCCAGCTTCGTTTGCAAGAGCGGGACTATAATGTTAATGGGGGAATGGCCTGCTCAGTTGTAAAAGCAGATAGTCCTCTACAACTAGGTTTTTATAAAAAGAAGTATAGTGATTCAGTGTATCAAAACCTAACATGGAAAACTAAAAATATATTGTTGAAACGATTACCAGGAAGGATTTTTGGCTTCATCTCTCAGAGGTAAAGAGCTTAAAAGTCTTCACTTCAACATTAAAACAAGAAAAACCCAGAAAAACCAAAAATCAATGATTTTTTCAGATCCACCAAAGAATTGAAATTGTAGTGCAAACCAGCACTCCAAAATCTGGAAAGACAGGTGCAGCCAGTAGGGCGCTGCTGAGATTGACTAACCGGGAACAAATTTCGCTGGAGCCACGAACTCATAGAAACATGAAAATAGTAATTTTGACCAATTGCTGGAAGGTGAGTACGGACTGATGTGAGTGTGAGGACCTCCTGTAGGCCCCAATCTTAAGGGTTTTCCACCTTTTCATAGGCTTCGCCTCAAAGAACCTTACTAGGTTTTCAGGATAAAGAGCTATTTATCTCAATCTCGTCAGGGAAGAATATCGTTAGTTAAAACCTGAATTTCATATGCATGCATATGTTTGCAATTAGTTTCTTTATACTGAAATTTTGAAGAAATAATTGCAAATATACCAATGACTTCCTGCACTCTTCACTTAATTGGACAATTTTGGCATAAATTTTTAGGCATAAATCTTTTGAATAGTATCCTCACCTTTCTACCTACCTTATTAGTAAAATATTCTCTAAATATATCTTTAAATGAATTTCTCTGATTTCAAACAAGTAGAACAGAAGAGGCAAAGTTGCAAGTTTAGATATAAAGAGTTTCTTGTTATTTACCTAGCGTTTTCATTCCCACATGTTAAGCAAAGAAGCAGAGTTATAAATTTCTTGACTAGATAAACCCATAACAGCTTAGAATATATTTGTTTTAAAACGTGATTAAATTATTATAATAAAGTTCTTATAACTCTAGGAAAAATCTACTACCATTGTACAAGGTATATATTTTTTCCTTATGAGAAGAAATAGTAAGATTCCTGAATCACTTTAATTATATAAGGATAACTTCTTTGGGAGGCTGAAGTGGGTGGATCACCTGAGGTCAGGAGTTCGAGACCTGGCCAACATGGTGAAACCCTGTCTCTACTAAAAATACAAAAATTAGCTGGGTGTGGTGGTGGGCACCTGTAATTCCAGCTACTTGGGAGGCTGAGGCAGGAGAATCACTTGAACCCAGGAGGCAGAGTTTGCAGTGAACCGAGATCATGCCACTACACTCCAGCCTGGATGACAAGAGCAAATCTCCATCTCAAAAGCAAAACACTAACTTTTTTTGTAGTTTCACAGGGTTTTTGTTTAAAATGTCATAATCAGTCAAATCTTCTGAGCTATTGGATTTAAATAAAAACTAAACAGAATATATGTTTTATTGTCAACCCAGTAACAGCGCAGTGCATGATATATTGTGGTTCAAAGCTTATCTGATGCTGTTATAATTTTAGATCACTCAGTATAGTTTCAATTAAACAAAAGTGGAAATGGGTTATTTAGGTTATTTGGTAGTGTCATAAAGTAAAGTTTTGTCCACTGTCTTTGATTAACTTCATGTAAAGTTTTCAGGAAGAGGTCTTAAAAAGTCTCTTTTAGAGCTGCGGCTCACCTAAGTGAGGAAAAGCAAACCATTTCCATTTGGGCCGTTGATCAATGAATAAGCAGCTTGGTTCCAATTGGAAAGCTGCAGCTGCGTTGTCAGATAGGAGCAGTTATTAACCTGTCCCTCAGCAGAATGTGTTATTTCCATTACTTTCATCTCTCCTGATGAGCAGATAAATTGATAGAAAAAACTTGAGATGAACAAAATAGAGCTGAAGATGATGTATTTGCAGGGCACCAAGGTGTAAATGAAATTCCTAACAGCTTCCATTGTACCTGAACATAGTGGAGCAAAACTACGTCAAAGGAACAAAACCTGCCTGAGTGTGACAATATGGCGCTATTCATGTTTATTTTGGATTAAAAAAACTAAGCATAAAGGAAAAGGAGATATAGACCCTGCCTTCAAGGAGGTTACAGCTGTGAAAACAGGAGGAAAGAAAAATAAAATGTAAGAGTGTCATAGGTACAGTGACAACAGTCGCCCCATGGTATCTGAAAGTACACTAGCAAGGAACCTTGTCCATAACATTAGGGCCAGGAAGACTTCTTGTATTGAGTTTTTTTTTTTTTTTTTTGAGACGGAGTCTTGCTCTGTCGCCCAGGCTGGAGTGCAGTGGCCGGATCTCAGCTCACTGCAAGCTCCGCCTCCCGGGTTCCCGCCATTCTCCTGCCTCAGCCTCCCGAGTAGCTGGGACTACAGGCGCCTGCCACCTCTCCCGGCTAGTTTTTTGTATTTTTAGTAGAGACGGGGTTTCACCGTGGTCTCGATCTCCTGACCTTGTGACCCGCCTGCCTCGGCCTCCCAACTTGTACTGAGTTTTTAAGGATGCATCAGTGTTAGACAAATGAATGAAAAGGAGAGAGGGAAAGAGCATTTTATGTAGAGAGAAGAGAAGGGCAAAAGAAAGAAGCTTTGAGAAACTGAGGCACGAATAAAAACTATAAGTGTGTGGTTTAGCATGGCTGATGTGTAGGGTTTGGGTGTTATGAAGTCAGAAATTAGGTGGATATGTGGAGAAGATAAAGATTGCCTTTTTAGAGAAGATGAGAGGAAGGACTATTGCTAAAGGAGATTCAGAATAAAGACATTTTATCAGGACCAACTAACCTGCATATAGGCTGATGGGGAGCAGCTCAATAGAGAGGAGAAGCTGAAAGACACAAAGGTGTGAAAAATTCTTTTAAAAAACGACTAGAGTCCTATCTTTCAAGTGTCTAGGTGAAGAATGTGAAGCAATATTGAGTCTGCAGCTATGGGGGAGGGAGATTGGCAAAGTTCTTGACAGATTGTCTTTTTTTTACCAGCGGAATGTGGTTCTCAACTGGGGAGCAATTTTTCCTCACTACTAGATATCAATATTGGACAATGTTTGGAGACACTCTTGGTTGTCACAACTGGTAGAGGCACTGCTACTGGCATCTAAGGCATGGAGGCCAAGGATGCTGCTAAACATTCTGCAAAAACACAGCAGAACACCCTTCAGGCCAGATCTGTGGATGGTCTTGGATCAGCCCAGTTTTCCCTGCTTTATAGTTTTCAAGAATAACTGTAGAATGTATGGGAATGCCATATCTTGAGATAAAGGGGAGGTGGCTGAAACAGGCTTAGATCTGTTTTAACACTAACCCTTCTCCAAGCAGGATGTCTTTGAACATTTTAGCCCAGCATGCATGTGACCCCCAGGGTATAAAACCTAGGGCAAGCTACTTTCTGGGGGCCCTCAGCTGTGGTGCAAGTGGGACAGACATAGTTCAGACTCCATCTGCCCCAGGTAGATTTCCCGAGTAAAAAATCCTAGGCTTCTGTTGTCCCTTGTTGCCTATCTGTAAATAATGAACCCACTTCATGTAACTTGCTGTGTGTGTAGATGTCCGGCCAGACTCAAAAAGTGGGTAACTAGTGCACAGTGAACCTACTTTGCACCTCCCACATAAAAAGAATTATTCAGCCCAACAAGTCAATGGTACCTAGGTTGAGAATGCTGCTTTATGAAGTAGTAGATGATGTAATTTGCAGAATTAGGAATTTGAAGATTAGTTGGGAACTTTAAGAGAATAGACTGAGTTTGGAATAGCTCTTTACCAGAATGGTGGATATGCTCAGGAGGACTGATATACAGACAAGGGTTGGCCAAAAATCCTTATGGATAAAAACTTAGTGTGTCCAAGTAGTAAGGTAATGGACAAAATTCAACTGAATTACAAAATAATAAGCAGGAAGGCAAGTATTGTGCTATGGGTATGGAGGGTGGACACCAAGTTCACTATGTAGGAGGAAGGTTTGGGGCTCATAGTGGGCAAGACGAGGCTGGGACCATGTCACTGTGTTGCTTGTCTCTGTCATTCAGACCTCAATTCACTGGCAATCTGCCTTCTCCTGGCTCCTCTTTACTGAAACTGCTTTCACCCAGGATGCCAATAACTTTGTTATCCTTTAATTCAAGAGACATGCTTCCCTGCTTACTTTCCTTGATATTTGAACATCTGTCCTTGTTGACCACTTGATTCTTCCTAAAACAAACTTGACTCTTGGTTCTTGTGATGTTGAAACTTCATGTTTTTTTTAGCCACTGTGTAATTAGTCTTCTTTCTGGCTTTATTTCTGCATCAGATTCTTAATCTTTCACTTTAAAAAAGTCTCTGTCTTTGGCCCTCTTCTCGTCTCACTGCCATCTCCATCTGAATGTTTCATAAGCGACTTACATTCCATGTATGCAAAATTGAACTCCTTTTCTTTCCATGACAAACTCCTTCTTTTTGTATTTTTTAGCACTGAGCGATATCAACATAAATAGAGATAGCTATATTGGTTAAGATGATGAATGTGACAGAAAACCCAAATTGATGTTGGCTTAACCATCCTAAGTTTTATTCTGTTATGTAAAAAAGGCCAGAAGTCAGCAGTTCTGGGCTTGTATGACAGTTCCATGCATTTTTAGAAATCATTTTCTTCTAGATTATTCCTCTGCCACCCCTACATTTCTCTCCAGTTTAGCATTGTCGCAGATAGCTGGTGGAGCTTCAGCTAACATCATCATCATCATAACACCAGACAGAAGAAAAAAACCACCATTTAAGAATACTTCCATGAAACTGCACATGCTACTACTGCTTAGAGCTTTGGACTCAGTCCCGAGTCCAAAGCAAGCTTCAAAGGAAGCTGGTTAATGTAGCCGTCATTTCAGGCAGCCTTGAACCCAACTGAACAGATGTTTCTAGTGCCATAGAAGGGATTAACAGCCCTTGCTACGCAGTCCAATGCCTAGAAATCTAAACACAAATCTATTTTTCTTCTCCCACTCTCACTTCTCATGTGCATTCAGTCTCACATCTATTGATTCCAGCTTTCGAATTTTCAAATGTTTATTATTGCTTTCATCTGTGCTGCTGTAGTCTCTCAATCAGTTTCCTTATCTACAGACTTGGATTAGGAAATATATTTACAACATCGAAGACACATTACTAAAACAAATAACGACCGAAATGTATTGTTACACTGCACTAACAAGTTATCATTAACTGCAGGATAATGTCTAAATTATTAATGTCATTTACGTCTTCTGAGATTTATCTGCTCCTTAAAATATAGAAATTTGTTTCCAAAATGCTATCCCATGACTTGTTAAAAGGCTATTATCTTCTTAAAATATCAGTGTATTTCCAGAAAATTTAGTTTCTCATGATCAACTCTGGCTCTAAGCATCTGCTTTATGGAAATGGTTTACTTTAAAGATGGATGATGTTCCTGTTTTGTGCTAGGTCTAGAACTAGGCATAGGACTCAGCTACTTTGCTTGAATGACAGGTTAAAAGTAATTGCTAAGTATTGATTGTGTGGTCAATAGATTGGATATTTGATGATACCAAAGAGATTAGCACTTAGCCCTGTGGCAATATAAACAGGTGTAAAATTGAAGATGAAGTATTATTTGTTATTCAACAGTTCCCTGTTTTTTATTAGCCTAAAGAAATTTCCTTGTTTTTACGAGCTTAAATTCAAGCTATAAATACAAAAAGAAAGAAAACTTGAAAATAAACCCTACCATTTCATTACATTTAGATCCGCATAATAATAACTACATTTATTGATTGCTTTGCATGTGGCAAGCACTGTGTTTGGTATTTTATATACATCTAATTTAAGTGACCTCCTTCTTTCTTTCTCTAGGTTTGATTTTAGATGAGGCATTCTTAACTCTAAAACTCATTTTGGCTCCTTCACCACATTGCTGAGTCATTATTCTCCCTCTGCATGGGTCAATTCCCTTTCTTTCTTTATTCCGTTAATCCTGTTATATTCCCAATGCAGTTGAGTTTAATCTCTTTTGTTGCTTGTTAACTCCTTTCCTCAGGGCTCACCTTTTATTTCAATAAGTTGCCGTGTTACTGTCTCAAACTGTATTAGTCCGTTTTTGCAGTGCTCTAAAGAACTGCCCAAGATTGGGTAATTTATAAAGGAAAGAGGTTTAATTGACTCACAGTTCAACATGGCTGGGAAGGTCTCAGGAAACTTACAATGATGGGGAAAGGTGAGGGAGAAGCAAGGCACCTTCTTCACAAGGTGGCAGAAAGGAGAAGGAATGCAGGTGGAACTACCAAACACTTAAAAAACCATCAGATCTCATGAGTACTCACTCACTATCACGTAAACACCATGGAGGAACACGCCCCCATGTTTCAATTAACTCCACTTGATCTCTCCCTTGATATGTGGGGATTATAGGAATTACAATTCAAGATGAGATTTTGGATAGGGACACAGTCAAATCATATCGTGAACCAAGACAGTTTCTGCCTTAAGTGGAATGCTTACATTAAGATAATAGCATTATTTTATCCTATTTCTCATGCTTTATAATTTTCCTAGTGATTTATCTCTCTTTTCCTTCTGTATCCTTTTCTCTTGCCACTCTGATCTTCTCTCTCTCTCTCCCTTTCTCTCTATCTTTCTCCACATGCTCTGGACATTGACTCCTAATGTCCTTCTTGACTGTAGCCATCCTCCTCTCCCTACCTAGCTTGTAAGTTACTCAATCTGGTATTGCAGCTCATGCATCTTTTTTTCTCTTGGAGGCTTTATCTGAGTCTCACCAAGTCTCAAAAAAGTGGGGTATGTGCTTCTGCCATGAGTTCTATAATTCTCTTTTTGTATTTTCAATTTCCTTTCTTCTCCCAAGTATTTCTATTTTAAAACACTCTCTTCTATTTTTCCAAAAACATCTTGGACTTCTCCCACCCTACCATCCCAAATTTATCTATCCTACACAACCAAACGTCTAGATAAAATCTCCTATACCCACTTCATCCACTTCTTCACCTTCAGCTTACTCCCCTGATACTCCTGTCTGCCTTTGTTTCCTTTGACTTCAATACATTTGCCTTTTTCTATGGTGACTGCTGAACTTTGTGTCACTAAATCCAATGTACAAATTTCAGCTTTTTTATTGCTTTATTCTTTAATAAGGGTTGATTCTTAATTCCTCCTTGCCTTTTGTTTTTAAATTTGGGGAATACTGTGAACCTTTTTATTTCTTGGTGAGAAGGCAATGGATGGATGAAAAGGAATATGTAGAGCAATAAAAGTCTACCTCTGACTCCTGATCATATATATATATGAATATATATATATTCATATCCACTCAACATCTCCATTCATTTTTACACAAAGGCCCAATATCTTGTTCTGTAACAAGTAACTTGTTCTCTAATTGTATATGCATAAATAGTTTGCAAATTGTTTATTGTTAGAGATGAATCTTTTTCATGGCAGCATAACAGTCCGTGGTATTCTGACACCACTGTTTAACTGATCTACAGAGTGCTTTTTTCACATTGTAATTATTATTAGTCTCAAGAAGGAACCCTGGACATTCTTAAGATATAATAAAAATTGCTGTTCTGCATCAGTTTTTGAGAGCAGATAGAACTACTGTATGATTCTGCTGGGCTTTTCCCTGGGGACTTTTTTCAGGATCATTGCTTGGTCTATAAGTATAAAGTAAGAAAGACCAGGACGCATTAGATTTTTAGCTCTGAAACAGTATGGGGCAGCTTTCTTCCTGGCAACATTTGACTTTTAGAGATGACTTTGGCCAGCATTTTCTCAAGTGCACCCTTGTGAGTGTATGAGTTGTGACTGTTGAGCTCTTTCAATCCATGGCTTCCATTTATTACAATAATGGAAGCCCATGTGTTTTAATTCTGAGAAATGTTCTTGAAACTTTTTTGACTCTTTCTTCCCCTCCATTTTTTTACATTTTTTGTTCTCGGATATTGGTCATCTTGGAATCATCTTCTTATTGTCTTATCTTTTCTCTATTATTTTGTATTTATTTGTTTGTTCTCTAATTTCTAAGACATTTTTTGAAATTTACTTTCCATATCAGTTTCCTATTGCCTTTGTAACAAATTACCACTCACTTATAGCTGAAAACAATAGAAATTTATTACATTACATTTCTGGAGACTGGATGTCTGAAATGGGTCTCACTGAGCTAAATAAAGTTGTCAGCATAACAGGATCCTCAGGGTGTTGTTTGGCTAGCCAGAAACCTCTGTGGCTGGTGGCACATCTGCTTGAGTTTTGCTCACGTCTGCTGGATTTGTTCTGCCAACTCATCGCAGAAGGCTGTGCTTGGCTTGCACTACCAGCCCAGATCCTATGCCTGCAAAGGGTGAGTTAGGCCTGGAGCCATGAGGGATGTGTGAGTGAATAAATGCAGGGTCCAGCCAGGCATGTTGGCTGCTGCAGCAGAGTGGGTAGCTCCAGGTGCTGGCAAATGCACTGGCTCTGTGAGGCTGCAGCTGTAACAGAAATAGTTAAGTGGCTCCTGCTGCAGGCACTGGTGTTTGGATGAGGGGAATGCAGTGGTGCCTGAAATCTTAGAGATGCAAGGAACCACAGAGCCCCAAAGAGGGTGTTACAGCATGTCAGAGCCCTGGCTTGGGGAGCCCTGAGGTCTGGGATCCCAGAAGGGCAGCAGCTCTTCTTTCCTTCTCATTGCCCACAGCTCAGTGAGTTGGGAGACATGTTTGGGCAGGGGAACGTGTTTCAGCTCATTTGTGTTACAGCTCTTTCAGTCCTGCCACCCTGCTCCAACCCATGGCTCCTGGGCTGGACTGGGCCTGCCACTGTTTCTCATCGCACGGGGCAGCTGCCTGGCACCTGCAGCAGGTAGGAGGGCTGTAGTGTTACAGACCCTTTAGCTATCCCCTGCAACTCTGTGAGCCAGCCAGAGAAGAATTACAGCTCCTTTTGCTCTCACTCTTAGGTGGGTCCTGAGTTTTCACCCTGTGTTTAGGAAGAATGAGGTTACACAGACAACTGGAGGGTGAACAAGGTGGAGAAGAGATTTACTGGACAACCAAACAGTTCTCAGTGAAGAGAAGATGTAAAGTAGACAGCTCCTATCCACAGGCAGGTAGTTCCAATGAGTTGTTGAGTCTGGCTGAGTCTAGGGTTTTTATGAACTCAAGATAGAGGAAGCACATGCTGATTGGTTCATGGATGGGAGGAAGTGTGTGCTGACTGATCTATGGGTGGCCATGGGTGGGCCTGGACAAACCACCATTGTATTAGGGTTTTCTAGAAGGGCAGAAATAACAGGATATAGATATATATCTTCATAGCTATATAGCTATATAAAGGGGAGTTTATTAAGTGTTAACTCACAGGATCACTAGGTTCCACAGTAGGCCGTCTGCAGTCTGAGGATCAAGGAAAGTCAGTTCAAGTCCCAAAACTGAAGAACTTGGAATCCAATGTTCTAGGGCAGGAAGCATCCAGCATGGGAGAAAGATGTAGGTTGCAAGGCTAGGCCAGTCTAGTCTTTTCACATTTTTCTGCCTGCTTTATATTCCAGCCGTGCTGGCAGCTGATTAGATGGTGCCCACCCAGATTAAGGGTGTATCTGCCTTTCCTAGCCCACTGACTCAAATGTTAAACTCCTTTGGCAACACTCTCACAGGCATACCCAGGATCAATACTTTGCATCCTCCAATCCAGTCAAGTTGACACTCAGTATTAACCATCACAACCATCCAATTGGCTGAGAAGCATCAAGGAAGTTCTTACTCTGGGTTGTGAACTCCACCCAGAAATGGCACCCAACCCC
Organism: Piliocolobus tephrosceles; assembly: GCF_002776525.5. Taxonomy (NCBI): domain Eukaryota; kingdom Metazoa; phylum Chordata; class Mammalia; order Primates; family Cercopithecidae; genus Piliocolobus; species Piliocolobus tephrosceles. The sequence goes on from NC_045437.1 coordinate 17,363,934, forward strand.
CTAGGTTTCAGGCCATTCCTGGTTTGAGGGTCAGACCTCATCATGGATCTGCCCTTCCGCTCCTGGGAACCTGTTTGCCTCCCACCACCATCAGCAGTAGGGCTGCTTCCCATTCTGGAGGCCCTAGGGAAGGCTCCAAAGGAGAATTCATCTTTTTGCTTTCTCCAGTTTCTAGAAGCTTCCTGCTTGTATTCTTGGTTTATGTCTCCCTTCCATCTTTAAAGCTAGTGATGACCCATTGACTCATTTTCACCATTGGACACTGGAACTCGCTCTTCCACATTTAAGAACTTTGTCATTACATTGGGCACACCTGGATAATCCAGGCTGCTCTACTTATTTTAAGGGCAATTTATTAGCAATTTTAATTCTCTCTGCAACTTTAGTTCCTCTTTGCCATGTAATCTAATAAATTCTTAGATTCCAGGGATTAGGACTTGGACATCTTTAGGGACCTTTATATATCCTATTACACCTCCCAAACCTGCAGGGTTTTTTTTTTTTTTTTTCTGCTGCTGTGATCATCTGTTGTCTGAATGTTCCTTTTCATGAAATGCTTTTCTTTTTCTTTTTAAAATGGTTTCAGTATCTTGTCTCTCTAAGAGCATTCATGATCCTTTATTGTTGTAGGTTTTAAGTTTTCTTTTCCCTACACAGTCTCTGTGTTCTCTTTGTCCCTTACCCTCCTCATTAGTCTTGTTCTCTGCCTTTCATGTTAAAAGCCTCTTCATAGGATATTTGTTAGGTTTGGGCATTATCATTTATTAAATGGCTTTCCTGAGATGGTTGGCAAATCCTTCATTTCATCATTATTTTCAAAAGTGAGAGACTACAAAGATATCAGAAAATACTGCTGTTCCCTCTATTCTAATTTGTCTTCTTTTTTTTTTTTTTTTCTATTCTTCTATCCAACTCCTCCTCATCCTTTACCTCTGAACTGAAATGACACTACTAAAGGGTCAACTTTTTAAATCTCCTAGATTGGGTAAAAATACATTTGGTAAAGGATCCAGTAACATCCCGTATTTTCTTTTCAGAATCATCACACTTTTAATGATGTCCAATACACACACCTTATTTGAATCCACTGGGACCAGAAAAAAGGAAACAAATGGATCCGTGTATTAGTCCATTTTCACGCTGCTATAAAGAAATGCCCGAGACTGGGTAATTTATAAAGGAAAGAGGTTTAATTGACTCACAGTCCTGCATGGCTGGGGATGCCTCAGGAAACTTATGATCATTGCAGAAGGGTAAGCAAACATGTCCCTCTTCACAAGGAGGCAGGAGAGCAGGAGTGTATGAGAACACAGGAAAAACTACCATTTATAAAATCATCAGATCTCATGAGAATTCACCCACTATCACAAGAACAGCATGGGGGAAACCACCCCCATAATCCAACCCCTTCCCACCAGGTGTCCCTCAACATCTAGTGATTACAATTCAAGATGACATTTGGGTGAGGATACAAAGCCTAACCATATTAATCAGTACTGAGGGGACTATCATTGGGAAGTAGTGGCCCTACTTACCTTCCTGCCACTGAAGCCAACAACACAGTAGATCTTCCTTAGGAGAGCATTGGAGAGAATGGCATTCTGTCTCCTAAGGCTAGGCTAAGTTTGGTCAAGATTACAGGAGAAAGAAAAAGGTGAGTTTATATACAATGTGATTTAAAAGTACAAAGTGAAAAAGACGAGTAAAAGACCAGGTAGATACCATGAAAAAGTATTCTGCTGGGGCTAGGGAAGGCTTATACTGGGAATAATAACATTTTCACTCTCTAGCTCCTTTAATATGAAGTTTTCTTTCATTTCAGATATTACTCGAAGTAGGCAGATCAAACCTAGTTTTGATCAGTCATGACTAGTCTAACACACTGTGCTCTGTGTTTATCCCTTTGACTCTAATTCCCTAAGTTTAGTTTATTTCTCTCAGGTTCCAATTTACAATTGTCCCTGTTGGCAAACCACAGATTTCTTTCTGCGACATTCTGACTTCAGTTCCCTGCTCATCTCTACAATGTGTGCTCTGCCAGTTTGACATTGTGTTCAAGCTTCAGTAAGAAACTTGCCCTCCCTATTCCAAGCCAGTTGGAATTTCTGATTGTCTCTCTAACAGGCTTTATATTTATCCCTTTTCTTTTCCAGTCATACATATAAGGGGAGCAGTATTTGGGAAATTGAATGTACTACATACTACTAGTAGGAGCAAAAGTAAGCACTGGGTTAGCAAGACTTGATCTGAAATGCTGGAAAAATTATGAACGTGAAGATCCATGAGGACACTGGGCATTTTGCTTCTTCACACTTATCATTCTTAAACATATGACTTTCTATTTACTGGCATAAAAAATGCTCTGTAGCCAATCTCTCTGATATCTGGGGCATCAGTGGCTATTTGTTATTCTTTTCTGTCAAGATTTTGAATCCTATTTAAGAGGCATTTGGAATCTGTATGGCCCCAATATTCTGGCTCATAGCCATTGCCCAAAACTTCTTGGTTATTAATACAGATAATGGATGTATTTATTGTAGAACTCTTACTCAGGAATCCCCAAATTTAGAAATTTGTACAAGTATAGTTTAAAGGAACAGATAAAATTAGCATATATTATTTAAATGATTTTAGTACCTAGTACATCTTTGACAAAAGTACTGTTTATTCAATGATTTGTCCCTCTACCCCTATTAAATTCTATAAAGAATCTATAAAAGATTTAATATAGTTAAAAACTATGATTTTAATGACTTTAATTAAAATAACAAATTGCTTTTGATTCTTCAGTGGCTATCGCATTTCTTGGCTATATGAAGTAACAGATTCAGTCCCATGTTTTAAAATTAGCTTTGAAAAACATTAAAACAGGATGAAGAACATTTAGAATGGTTTTGTCTTTTATGTCTTTCTTTTCTAAAAGCGGTTTGGCATCTTTTACTCATAAAAGATGGAAATATGTAATGAGAAAAGAATAAGTGACAATATGGAGAAACAGATAAAAAGCAAACTTTATTAATGCAATGCTTGATTGCATGGAAACAATATATTATAGTTACTCAAATAATAAGATTTTTCCATCAATTCGTTTTCCATTGTTATCTCTTTTGTATAGTCAGTCCCTTTCCAGTTCTTCATTGCATTCATAAGGGTTTGGTATCAACACCAGTGAATACTCCCATCTCAACCATGGTAAGCTAGGTTAAGCTTCAGCCAGGCTAACAGGCAACTGGTACATATCCGTGGCTTATCAACAAAGATTTCTCCCTTATGCTGTGGGTCCACAATGGGCTTACTGAGGCTCCACTCCACGTTTTTTGAAGGACAGGGGCAGACATTGTGGCAGAGGGACAGAGCCCCGGAGAACCTTGGACTGCTCCTGTGATTTAAAAATGCTACACGTGCCATTTCCATACACATTTCATTTGTCATAAAAGGTCACATGGTCATGCCTGAGTTCAACAGGCTGGGGATGTATAGTTTTTCCAAAGGGAGGGTGACTAAAAGATCCATTGGATATAAAGGTGGCTAAAAATACAATATACCTCATTTTCTTCTTCTGCATGAAGAAGATTTAGCACTGTGAGGTTAAGTAAACTGTTTAATGTCACACAACAGGTAAGTTATAAGACAAAGGTTCGCATTTAAGCAGTTTAATTTCCAAAGCATGATATTTTAGTTTTACTGTGCGCCTCTTTCCTGAACATGGTTAAATGGGTTGAGATTCTCCTGGCACCAAGAAAGTATGAAAAATTAGATTTCTTGAAAAAATTATAGAGAATCCATGTTTATCAAAACTGTTGTACATTAATAATGGAATTCAAACTTTCCTGTTTTTTTTTCTTTTGTCCTTTCTTTGGTAATATCACAGTCATAACCTTGATCTTTACGCTCAATTTTTATCTGTCTCTTCATGCATACAAAATCTATGTAGTTACTTGATGGTACTGCTGATGAGAAAGAGAATGTCGATGTTTAATCAAACATAGGATACCATGAGGTCATGGGAAAATGACATATGCATATAATGTCTTCTAACTTTTTAAGTAGATGACAATTTGGTTTCAATCGTTGTGGTTTTAGTTTTTTTTTTTTGTTTTTTGTTTTTTGTTTTTTTGAGACGGAGTCTCGCTCTGTTGCCCTGGCTGGAGTGCAGTGGCCGGATCTCAGGTCACTGCAAGCTCCGCCTCCCGGGTTTACGCCATTCTCCTGCCTCAGCCTCCCGAGTAGCTGGGACTACAGGCGCCGCCACCTCGCCCGGCTAGATTTTTATATTTTTCAGTAGAGACGGGGTTTCACCGTGTTAGCCAGGATGGTCTCGATCTCCTGACCTTGTGATCCACCCGCCTCGGCCTCCCAAAGTGCTGGGATTACAGGCTTGAGCCACCGCGCCCGGCCGTGGTTTTGTTTCTAATCCTATTTTGCATTGTTAGGCTTTCTAACTAAACAGTTCAAGTGAATTGTGGTATAACTCATTTCTCTTTAATTGCTATGGACTATTGCAATATCGTTCAATTACATAGTCTCATAAAATGCTTAGGGTCAAATCTTTTATGGATATTTGACACTCAGAATTACATTTAAGACATTTGTATGTATCTCTAGAGAACCTATAGTATTTAGACATTATATGGATTATTCCTTTTCACGAAATAAATATATGGATTTTGATGATTCTTGCCTCTCTGTAAACTGTGCAAACGTTTTAAAGTAATGTTTTAAATAGCTTAATTTAAATGTGTTTTAAATTGTTGATATTTATGTTTATATATATTTTTAAATAATGTAGAAAACATAGTTTATAATCTTAGGCTTGCTTGATATTTTGCTTGTAGAATGTTCTAGGTGCATGACAATTCCTGTGTAACATCATAAAACACATCCTTGTCAGTGCTTGGGGGTTAACTGTTAACCATTTCATTTCTGATTTTTTTTAACTGTATGTGGTATTGAGGTTGGGGGAAGACAAACAAAGAAAAAGATTTTGAATACAAAAAATAGGAGGTAAATGAAGATTTATTAAGAATACTATTCCAAGGATGTTAAAGTAAGTGAAATGCTATAAATATTCATAGCATTTGACATTGTTCGAACTAAATATTTTATTAGAATATTAGCATTTCTAGTATTAATTATATCCTATTTGAATATAATGATTCCTAGGCTGGGACATGTGTTATTACTACCCAAAATGGTACTTGGCTTAAAGGATATATCATACATTATATATTGAATAAATAAATAAATATTGCAGGAGAAAAATAACAAAATGCTTACAATTAATTTTATAACTGGAAATTAAATTTAACTTCTTGTGGAGTTCTGTATTTGTAGTTAAGTATAATTTATAGATATTTTATTAAGGATAAAATAACAATAATTTAAGATAAAAATAACACAGAAGAAGTGATAATATTTTAAAATTAATTTTAGGAGGAACTGTTGAGGAATCTGAAAGTTACTTTGGGCTACTTTTTCTTTTTGTACTTGACTTACCTGGTAGTGGAATGCAGGTTTTACAACTGACTGTTGCATAATAAATATTCACTATTTCAGGTTTCAGTTTAACAACACTCTAAGACTCTATTAAAGTTTCCAGGCACAGAAGTCAGATTTCTAAAGTCCACAACAACATCTAGTTGGAGAAAAGGTTTGGCTTTATTAAATATTTTCTTCTAAATGTAAGATAATCTTACTTTTCAGTCAAGTCTGATGCAAATTATTTTTATTGGAAACAAAATTATCCAAGAACAAATTAAATTTGTGCATTCCAAGTTATTTTCTGATGTATTTACCAGATTGATTCAAAGTATATAGTCCATTTTGCTAAATAAGCAGGCATCCTTATAATGAAAAGCCAATATAGACACTAAATATTAAAGATGTTTAAATATTGTTTTAGCTTATAATTCTTCATAATAGCTAGAAATATGAAAATCCTTGTAGCTCTAATGTTCCCTATAGTTTGTTTCCAAGTATATAAATAAGAAGCTAGACTTATTAACTATGTATTTTAAAATAATGGTATGTATTTGAATAAAAATCAATATAAACTTCTTAGAAGTTCATAATCTGAACTCCATATGTTGAAAAAGTCTTTGGAGTTCAAAAGACCAGTATTATAAAAATAATTCCTTTTATTATAAATTGCAATTTTGATAACATTTTATGTATTTTTTCTCATATGATCTTCTTAACAATTATATGTTGCAGGCAGATTATTTGTTAACTTAATAGACTATAACTTAGAGAGTTTCAATGATTAGTGATGTTTACGAAGTTAGTGAAGACAGAATTAAGATTTCCAACTTCAATTCTAGCTCTTTTCAGCACAGCAAATGTTTTTATATGTTTAACATATTTTTTATTTATAATTTCACAATACTTACGTATCATTCCATGTTGAGTTTTGTTATCTTGAGTAAATTCTTAGTAACTTGTGGAATTTCCCTGGCAGTATTATATTTCAGGATTTAAAAAAATCTTTAAAGCAGAGTCCCAAACAGTATTTCTCAAATTGTGGTTCACAGATCACTTGTTACAGAGTGAATTGTTTTGATGGATGGAACTGCAGGTTCCTTGGCTCTACATACTGATAAGAATCTCTGAGGAAGGGTCAAGGGTCTCCATTATAACAAGCTCTCTGGGTAACATAAAACATATGTAACAATGAAGGAACAATCTTACCAGCAAAGAAGCTAATAAAACTGGTAGATAAATCATGGTTAATCAGGAAATGCCTTTTAATGCAAAACTAAGGTTTTAGGATTAGGTGGTAATAAGTTATTACACATTGTCAACCAAAGGAGATTATGAAATAAATATTATTTTATATAATAATTTACCTAATAATGTTATGAAAGGTAACAAAAAGTATTAAGATAATTGAAAACAAGGTAAGCTTTCGAAGGCTATTTCACAAATTCAGTCATAAAATGGTAGAAGTACAGAAGAGGATAAGATTAATTCAAGGCAAATATAAAAATAGAACATAAGAGGATCTTCGAGGGAAGGAAAAACATAAATTTGATATAATACATGAGGGATGACTTTAGGTTTCTAAACTAACAATCAAACACGTAGTGGTGATAACACAGCGAAATAGGGAAGGTTCCTAACTTGGGTTAGGAATAATTTGCCAACTCTAAGCATATGAAATTTCAGAATTCAGTCAAGATATTCTAGGTGGAAATATGGATTGTAGCAGACCTATGAGGTGGAGTTAGAAAAATGCTTTGAGAATTATTAGCATGAAAGCTAAATCTGAAAGAATGGAAGTGTAAGAAATATCTAAGGAAATGAACAAAAAGGAGATAAAACATTGATGACAGAAATCTCAGAGGCACGTTAATAGTAAACACAGAGCATAGTTCTTGGCGCTTCATATGTTTGAATTCAGTTGATTGCACAAAAGCCCTATGAGAAGGGTACTATTGTAATCCACTTTTTAGAGGTAAACTTGGATCCAAAGAGGTCTAGAAATGGCTTGATTCCAGAAGTAGAAAGTAGCAGAAACAAAAGAGTAACCCAGAATATTTGGCTTCAGAGGCAATGCTCTCTGTAGTCTACTTGATTCTTATGCCTCAGTTATGAAAGTTAATGAGCACAGGGGGCAAGGAAGAAGAGTATTGAACGTACACACATCCAGATAAAGAATGAGGAGAACTAAGTTATGGGAAACTGTAGAATAGGTATAAGGAATCTCTACACAATCTTTTTTCATCTATTAACCCCTGACTATGGATACAACATGAATAATAAAGGTAAAAATTCCTATCATGGGAGAAATTTGAAGGTCTGAGAAAGAGATCATATTTCTGAATTATTGACCTCTGTGCAAAAATAAAGGGCAAAGATATAGGAAGGTATAGTCCTAATCACCATGTTGCCACATATAAAAATTAGCTTATTAGAAAATAGTAATTAGGCAGAAAGACTTAAAACCATAAAGAGAAAAATGTTTCTCCAGTTCATTAACTCTGAAGTGATAAGTGAATTCTTTCCTAATCCAACTAACTTGGGAATGTGCCAAACATAAATAACAAAGAATATAAATACAACTTATTTCCAGTAAATCGATATGATAGAATGGCTGATCAAGGACACACACAATTATTGCACTGAAATTGTATCTAAATTCTATTGAAGAGACAATTGAAGTGAAGTTAAAAAAGACCAAAAAACAGTATGTAATATTTATATTCCTCTTATGTATAAACATTGCATATCCAAAAAGATGAAAAGGGAGCAAGTCAATCAAATACATTTCTATTCATATGTGATATAGATTTGATGGGCCAGACAGGCCTGAACATTTTCATGCATGTTCACGGCTAATACCTGTTCCATGTTTTTGCAAGCCCGGTAACATACACTTTTATTGGGTAATCCTTGCATCTTAGTTACTTTAGGCTGTGTATTAGTTCTTTTGGGTTGCCATAAAAAATACCTTAGATAGGGTAATTTATAAGCAACTGTTGCTCACACTTCTGGAAGCTGAGGATTTCAAGGTCAAGGCACTAGCAGATTTGGTGTCTGGTAAAAGCTCACTCTTGGGGGAGGGTGACCAAAATTCAGACCATAGAAAGATGCTGTAACAAAATAGACCAGGTGGCTTAAACAAGTTCTGGATGCTGGGAAGTTTGAGATCGGGGTGCCAGCATGGTGGAGATCTGGTGAGGTCTTGCTGACTTGTGTATATAGCTCCTTTTTCACTGTGTCCTCAAGTGGTTTAAAGGAGTTCTGGCGTCTCTTCTTCTTGTTCTAAGGACACTAATCACATCACGAGGGCCACACTTTCAAGACCTCATCTAAACCTAATTACCTGCCAAAGACCCCACTTTCTAATATGATCACCTGGGGGTTAGAGCTTCAACAATATGAATTTTGGGGATACATATTTAGTTCAAAGCACCTTGTGTTGATGGGAATTGGCTCAGGCTGATCACTAGAAGTGCGTAGTCCATTTTGCTATTACCTTCTTTAGGATGAAGACAGAATACAGGTTAACTATTGTTAATAGTCTCTCAACTTTCCTCCTTACTCCACATTCTGCAAAAATCATTTTTTCTGAAATACGGCTCATTGATTCATTCATTGTTCAACAAAAATACTTTGAGTTCCTGCTGTATGCAAGGCATTCTGTTAGAGGCTGTTTTAATTATCTTCCTTTTACAGTTAAAAAAATGGTAGACTAATTTTCCAATGGTTTTTCATTTACGCTTATGCAATATCCAAGTACAATTACTGCATTACCTACAAAATAAATCCTAACTCTCAAACCGCAGAGTGTTCTAAAGTATAGTCTTGACCTTTTTGCCTTTCACTTTCTTCCTGCTATTCTAGCTGGATAGGAGTAATTCTTCTTTCTTATACATGCTTTCCGGATTATTTATCTTTGTTCAATATTTCCTCTCAAGTCCATTTTATAGCATTTTATTCCATGAATGTCCTGTTCATCGTTTGAAGCATAACGCAAATGTTATTTTCTACAACAAGACTTTTTCTCATTTTCACCCCTTTCACCCCTGTCCTATTTCACCCCTTCATCCAAGTAAATCTTTTCATAGTATGAATTCTGGTAAAGTTCTATCTATGGTCTTCCTAAGACACTCAGTTTCTAACTAATGAGCACTTACTGTGTGGCAGTCACCATCCTGTAGCCTGGAATGTGGTCAGGAAGGAATAGATGACACAATTTAGTCTCTGAATTTAAATTAGGTGTCATGAGAAGATTGGCATATAAATAGATGAGTAAAAAAAAAAAACATTTGGTAGATGCAGTATCATGCTAATGGTAAGAAATGTGAAACCAATTTGGCAAACAACTATGAACTGAAATACAGAATGTAAAATGAAGAAAATGGGAGAGGCAGGACTTGAGAAGGGACAAGGGTCAGTGCCAAGTCACTGATGAGCTGCATGTGCCATGAGATGGAGTTTGGGATGTTTTTCAAAGTGTCCTCTACATATAGAGTTCTCCCTCAATTGTAGTACAATATGTAACACTTTCTCCCTTACTACCGTGAGGACAGTAATCTTTTATGATGAAGCCTTCACATTTCAGACTTAACTATTTCTCTCTTAATGTATCAAAACCCACTTAAAGCTTTCATGTACTGTAAAGTGGCATAAAACTTAAAAGAATAAGAATTATGTAGATATAGATGAGAATTTTTCGACGCTAAAGTTTATAGCAATAGTGAGATCAAATAAGATGAGAAGAATAAGTGAAACTCGGATGACACAACTACTTCATCACACTCCAGGAAACTACGAGAAGCAATTTTGATTTTCAGGATCATTTCAAATTTTAAAATGTCAGAGGATTTTAATACTCTTTTGAAATTGGCAATTTTGTTCTATGCCACATAAAACTTTATCCTATTACCTTTAAAGTGTGACATCCAGGAAAAACTAAATGAATGATACTTTATAAAATCAATATACTTAGGATATTTTCTCCATGATAAAAATATTTAAAGTAAGTCGAAGATTCAGTCATAAAATATTATGATTAAAATCATGTTGAGGTCAAGCATAACAAATTGCAGAATTCTGCAGAAACTGCAAGTCCAAATATAATATATAGAAATTAAAAATGTAACAGTGAGAAATTACTGATATACAGATAGACCTGCAAATTTGGGGAAAAAAATAAAACCTACTAATCTTAGATCTAGTCCTTCTTTACTTATCAGAAAAGTCATTGAACTTCTCTTGAATTGTATGTGTTCTTATACAATGAAAAAACTGGACCAGGTCAGTGGTTCTGATAAATTAACAAAATATACATGTGTATACAGCTATTATTTTCGTTTGAAAATTTGGTATCTATTAGAATTACACACATTTAAAATTTCATTACAGAAGGTCCTCAACTTATGATAGTTCAACTTAGGATTTTTATGATGATTCAACAATGATATGCTTTCATTAGAAACTGTATTTCAAGTTTTGAATTTTGATCTTTTCCTGGGGATCAGGAGAGAGAGGATACACGCTCATAGTGCTGGGAAATGGCAATGAGCTTCTACTCCCCGTCAGCCCAGCCATCAGGAGGGCAAACAACTGATATTCTGCACTGGGCTATGTGGCCAGTTGAGTTTGCCTGACTGTAGGTTAAATATAACTGTTCTGTGTATGTTTAAGGTTGTGTATTTAGTAGATTAACTGTATCAAATGCATTTCAAACATGATATTTTCAATTTATGATGGGTTTATCAGGACATTACCCCATTACCTCATTGTAAATTGAGGACCATCTATAATTTCTTTTTTTTTTTTTCCAGACAGAGTCTCACTCTGTTCCCAGGCTGGAGTGCTCTTGCACCATCTCAGCTCACTGAAACCTCTGCCTCCTGGGTTCAAGCAATTCTCTTGCCTCAGCCTCCAGAGCAGCTGAGACTACAAGTGCCTGCCACCACACCCGGCTAATTTTATATTTTTAGTAGAGATGAGGTTTCACCATGTTTGCCAGGATGGTCTCGATCTCCTGACCTTGTGATCCGCCCACCTTGGCCTCCCAAAGTGCTGGGATTACAGGCGTGAGCCACTGCGCCCGGCTGCATCTGTGATTTCTAGACCCTGGTCTACCTGAGAAAATCCATAGTCTCTTCCACCCTCTTGTTTCGACTTCTCTAGTTCTATAAATTAGAACACCACAGTTTTGCAGTATTTTAGATTGTGTGAGGATTTCTTTAGCATTATTTTACAAGATTTTTGGCAGGTGTGGTGACTCACACCTAAAACGCCAGCACTTTGGGAGGCTGAGATGGGAGAATGGCTTGAGCCCAGAAGTTAGAGGCTGCAATGGGCCATGATTGTGCCACTGCACTCCAGCCCAGCCTGGGTGATGGCAAAAAGACCCTACATGTAGAGAAAGAAAAAACAAGTCTTGAGTAAAGGAAAAAAAAAAAAAAACCACATTCTGTCTTCTCATTAGGCAACTCACTTAAAATGGTGATTAGAAAAAACTGAGACCAAAATTCTAAATTCTCTATCAATTCAAGCTCTATAAAATATTGCATAAAATATTGCTCAGTGACAAGAAATGATCTCTATGATGTCTCAAACATAAGGAAACCCTCAAGATGTTATAACTTATCTTTGAGACACTGAAAATTTAAAGTAAAAATCTTTTAGGTCTTTTTGTGTAGGAACCAGAAAGCATTTCTTAGCGACATACTATATCGCTGTTGTATAAGTAGATACTCAACACATGAAATAATTTTTATAGAGAAAGGAAGATTTCAGCTTCTACTATAGAAGGATACCCAGCCCTATGAAGATAAATATTGGTCAAAGCTTTTCTCATTGCACACAATGGCATTTGGAGCTCTAAAATAGCTGCCTTGTTGCTAAAATATTATCATCAGTTCAAGGATATAGTCATTATCAAGCTAAATGTAAGGGAAATTAAATAATGTGGCTCTTACAGAACAAATGAAAAATCAACAATAATTTAATAAAGACATAAAAAGTTATAGAAGAACTTTACATAGTTATTACCTTGTTTGCAAATGTGTAACTTACTACCAAAATAAAGGCTCAATCCAGATTATCCTATGGCTATATGGCTATACTACAATACAAAGTAGAAGAGTCATATAAAGAATTATGTCATTCCATTTTTTCCTAACAGAAGGTACATTTAAAAATCAATATAAATATATATATTAATTTTTTTCAGCGTCAGAGTTGATTACTGAAGCTGAGAATGCTTGTCAGTGTAAGTGACAATACCTGTTATGACATTAACTCAAGTAGATTGCATTCTGATGGCCAAATTGATTTTAAAAATACATGTAAAGTAAAGTTTTCATAGTATGAATTTTTGAAAGGAATATTTTTGAAAGCATACATAGTTTAAAAGACAACTGTATGTGCTGGTTCAAAGCAGCCTCTGGAGCAAGGGTTTGACTCCTGGCTCTAACACTACTGCTGTGACACCTGCTAGCTGCCTCATCTTGGCAAGCCACTTAAATGTTAATGTTCTCATCTGAGAAGCACGATGATTATACACCTAGTCCATAAGGTTATTGCAGCAGGTAGCTGAGATTCTATGTATGAAATACTTAGGACATTGTCTGACAGATGGTAGTTGCTATAAAATATTTGCTGTTATCATTATATATTTTATTATTAAGACCAATGAATAGGTATAAATTTAAAGTCACACTTACGTTTTAGGTAATGTTCCAGATTATTTTAGCCCCAAGGTACAAAATATTGATTGATATAAATAAAGATGACAACATAGTTTCTCATTTTGTTATTAGCAAATGTTAATTGTCTTTAGGTCGCAGACACCTTCAAGACTCAAATACCACCTACAATACTCAAATTCTTATATGTGAGAAAAATGTATTCATATATATAGCTTTGCCACCCATTTTAGGGGATTCAAGGAAAACACATTAGTAAACTCTTACATAATGAATAACTTTTGGATATAGGCACTGAAAAGAATTTCATGACAAAGACGCCAAAATAAATGACAAAAAGGCAAAACTTGACAAATGGGATCTAATTAAGCTTAAGAGCTTCTGCACAGCAAAAGAAACTATCAACAGAGTAAACAGACAACGTACAAAATGGGAGAAAATATTTGCAAGTGACACATCTGATAAAGGTCTAATATTCAGTATCCATAAGGAACATAAACAAATTTACAAGAGAAAAACCCCATTAAAAAGTGGGCAAAGGACATTAATAGACACTTTTCCAAAGAAGACACACGTGCAGCCAACAAACATATGAAAAAAAGCTCAATATCACTGATCATTAGAGAAATGCAAATAAAAGGCAAAACAAGATACCATCTCACACCAGTCATAATGGCTATTAAAAAGTCAAAAAATAACAGATGCTGAGGTTGCAGAGAAAAGAGAACTCTTATAACCTGTTGATGGGAGTGTAAATTAGTTCAATCGTTGTGGAAAACAGTATGGTAATTCCTCAAAGAGCTAAAAGCAGAACTACCATTCCACCCAGCAGTACCCATTACTGGAATATAATGGACTGTAAGTCATTCTACCACGAAGACACATGCATGTGAAAATTCAGTGCAGCTCTATTCATGATAGCAAAGACATGGAATCAATCTAAGTGCCCATCAAATAAAATATGGTACATATACACCATGGAATACTATGCAGCCAAAAACAGAACAAGATTATGTCTTTTTCAGGAACATGGATGGAGCTGGAGGCTATTATCCTTAGCAAAATAATGTTGGAACAGAAAACCAATACCACATGTTCTCACTTATAAGTGGGAGCTAAATGATGAGAGCTCATAAACACAAAGAAGGGAACAATAGACACTGGGGTCTACTTGAGAGTGAAAGCAGGCTCCTAGCAATGACTCAAGAAAAATGCGTAACAAAAAGACTTGTCCACAAAAATACTTTTTAATATGATGTCCATGGAAGTTTTGTTTACAATAGTCAAACTTGGAAACAAACCAAATGTTTATCATCTAATCAATGAAGTATTCATACAGTGGAATATAGAACTCCACAATAAAGAGGAATATATTATAGATACTTATCAAAATAGGAATGGGCCAGGGATGGTGGCTCACGCTTGTAATCCCAGCACTTTGGTTGGCCAAGGCGGGTGGATCACAAGGTGAGGAGATCAAGACCATACTGGCTAACACAGTAAAACCCTGTCTCTACTAAAAATACAAAAATTAGCGGGGCATGGTGACGCATGCCTGTATTCCCAGCTACTTGGGAGGCTGAGACAAGAGGAAGAGGAGCAGAAAAGATAACTGTTGGGTACTGGGTTTCATACCCGGATGATGAAATAATCTGTACACAAACCCCTGTGACATGAGTTTACCTACGTAACAAACCTTCACATGTACCTCTAAAGCTAACATAAAAGTTAAAAAAAAATTAATAACTTTTAAGGGTTAGATTTATTTTGTTCTTGCTCTAATGAAAATATTATGTATTTATTTATTTATTTTTAGACAGAGTCTCACTCTGTTGCCCAGGTTGGAGTGCAGTGGCACCATCTCAGTTCACTGCAACCTCCTCCTCCTGGGGTCAAACAATTCTCCTACCTCAGCCTCCTGAGTAGCTGGAATTACAGGTGTGCACCACCATGTCTGGCTAATTTTTGTATTTTTAGTAGAGATGGGGTTTCACCATGCTGGCCAGGATGGCCTTGAACTCCTGATCTCGTGATCCACCTGCCTCGGCCTCCCAAAGTGCTGGGATTACAGGCATGAGCCACGGCACCCGGCCAATATTAGGTAATTTTTTGTGTAGAATAAAAATGTCTCTTATGAAAGTCATTTATAAGAAAAAAAACACTTGCACACAAATGTTTATAGCAGCACAATTCACAATCGCAAAAGCATGAACCAGCTTAAATGGCCATCAGCCAACAAGTGGATAAAGAAAATGTAACATATATATGTATACACCATGGAATACTACTTGACTATGAAAAGGAACAAAATAATGGCATTCGCAATAACCTAGATGGAGTTGGAGGCCATTATTATAAGTGAAGTTACTCAGTAATGGAAAACCAAATATTGTATGTTCTCACTTATAAGTGGGAGCTAAGCTACAAGGATGCAAAGACGTAAGAATGATACAATGGACTTTGGGGACTCCGGGGAAAAGGTGGGAGTGGGGTGAGCGATAACAGATGACACATTGGGTACAGTATATACTGCTCAGGTGACAGGTGCACCAAAATCTCAGAAATCACCTCTGAAGAACTTATTTATGTAACCAAAAACCAACTATTCCCAAACAACTATTGAAATAAAAAAAAATTTAAATCTTCTCTACATATCATCTCTGTAAATATTCATATCATTGTCATAATTTAAAAATAAATGCCACATTTTTCTTTCTTTATAAAATACCTTAAAGTTTTTAAAGTTACTTTAAAACCATACATTCAGAATTTTACTCTGAAGACAGCTCTGACACACTAATTAAAAGCAAATCTGGATGACAACTTACCTTAATTGGAAACATTAGGACGAAACACTGATTGCATCAATCACTAAACGATGATGCTATAGCACCCCTGAAGTATTTATTCAGAGCATCTGAGGTGTGAAATTTTTTATCTCCTGGAAAACAGCACCTGCTGAGTAGGTAACATTTTTGTCTATGACTACATTCTGCTGTAGTAGTCACTACAGTAATTAAACTTTAATATAATTAGTGTTTTAGACATTAAAAGTTATATCCTCATTTCATAATTTAAAAAAAAATCAATGAATGCACTTCAATAGGTTTTTGTTTCCAAGGCTACATCAGACTGGAGGAAAGAAGTTCTGTAATAACGTAATACTTTTTTCTTTACACTGTCCAGCTATAGCTCGAGAACTTCATCACTTTCTCCATTTCTCTTCTTTATTCTTGTGCTTTTCTTTTGAAGGCTCAGAAATTGGCCTAAAGGAGCCTCCACTGAAATATTATCTGAGTGTCCCCACTTCAAGCTGCTCTCAAGATAAAGTACTTCTTTCCCAGCTGTTGTCACCGTGCCATGTGTGTGAGAATTGCTTTGTATCTGTTTGCTACTTTGGGGAACAAAGTGCTCAGGCTCAATTCTATGTTCACCCTATTGCCTGAGTCTACATGTGTAGGGATATGCAGGCTTTTAGAATGGAAAAAAAGGTTAAAATCAGCCTATCCTTTGAGACTTTTCACCCCTCAAATCAAGGATTTCTTTTTTAATTTTTATTTTTTTAACAGGGTCTTACTCTGTCACCCAGGCTGGAGTGCAGTGGTGTGATCTCAGTTTGCTGCAACCTCTGCCCCCTGAGCTCAAGCCATCCTCTCAGCCTCCTGAGTAGCTAGACTATAGGTGTGCACAACCATGCCTGGCTAATTTTTGTATGTTTTGTAGAGAAAGCTTTTGCCATGTTGCCCAGGTTGATCTCAAACTCCTGAGCTCAAGCAATTAGCCCACCTTGGCCTCCCAAAGTGCTGGGATTAGAGGCTTGAGACACTGCACCTCAGCCTCGATGGCTTTCAGTGTAAAATTCGATGTCTACACCCTTGTACCCATCACAACTATCAAGATATAGAATGTATGCATCATCTTAAAGAGTTTCCATGGTCTCCTTTGAAATCAGTCTCTTCCCTTTTCCATGGCCCCAGGCAGCACTAATCAACTGTCATTATACTTTTGCCTTTTATAGAATTTAATTTAATGAAATCATAAAGCGTGTAGTCTTTTGTAGTTGTCTTTTCACATTTATTTAGCATAATTCTTCTGTGATTCATTCCTTTTTTTTTTTTTTTTTTTGATACAGTCTTGCTCTGTCACCAGGCAGGGATGCCACGGCATGATCTCAGCTCACGGCAACCTTGGACTCCCTGGTTCAAGTGATTCTCCTGCCTCAGCCTCCCAAGTAGCGGGAATACAGGCACGCACCACCATGCCCAGCTAATTTTTGTACTTTTAGTAGAGACGGAGTTTTACTGTGTTAGCCAGGATGGTCTTGATCTCCTCACCTTGTGATCCACCCACCTTGGCCAACCAAAGTGCTGGGATTACAGGCATGAGCCACCATACCTGGCCCATTCCTATTTTTATATGTATTTGTAGTATATTCCTCTTTATTGTGGAGTTCTATATTCCACTGTATGAATACTTTGTTGATTAGATGATAAACATTTGGTTTGTTTCCAAGTTTGACTATTGTAAACAAAACTTCCATGGACATCATATAAAAAAGTCCTTTTGTGGACAAGTCTTTTTGTTACGCATTTTTCTTGAGTCATTGCTAGGAGTCTGCTTTTTTAAACTCACAAAAGAAGTACCTTTATAAGAAACTGTCAACTGTTTTCCAAAACATCTATATCATATACATTTCCACAAACAAGATATGAATATTACATACAGAGAAAACTACTGAGCCATCACATCACCTCACCTATATCAGATAATGTGTCCATGAGAATTACTCTTTTGTAATATTTTGTAGTGCTACTTAATTTGTTACTGAAGCATACTCTATCTAATACTGACTAAAATAATTTTCAAGATGAAAGATTTAGCCATTATTTAGGATAAGGAAGGACAATGCTGATTAGGATGTGGCCTTGATATTGTACAGTCTGAAGTCCTTTCTCCTGGTGTCTTAGTTAGAGGTGCTTTAATACAGAGTTGATACTTTATTCTATCATCCCTGTGGATTAACGTTGAAATATAAGTGATGAGAAGTTAATATCACATAGTGTCCTGCGTGAACAAACCAGTGTTTTATTCCTGGATACAGCCATCTCCCCAACTCTAGGGTGGTGGTGAGAACATTTTCAAAGCTTCAAAAAACTTTATATGTGCAAATTCTCTCATCTTTTTGGGGAATGATTAAATATAAGAAAATAGCTGAGGATCATGTGATATTTGAAAAAAATCCTTTAATTTCAATGTAGGTGTCAAAATGGACAAATAAGAAAGAGAATTTGGAAAGAAAAGAAGTATTCGTTTTCTATACTGCTAACAAATTAATACAAACTTACTAGCTAAAAGCACATATATGTGGTATTTTGCAGATTTTGTCAGTCAGCAGTCCTGGCATGGCATGGCTGGATCCTCAGTTTAGGGTCTAATATGATTACAATCAAGATGTCAGTTGGAAATGGGTGTGGTGGGACACACCTGTAGTCCCAGCTACTTGGGATGTTGAGGCAGGAGGATTGCTTGGGCCCAGAAGTTCCAGGCTTTAGTGAGCTATGATCGCACAGCTGCACTCCAGCCTGGGTGACAAAGCAATAGCCTGTCTTTAAAAAAAAAAAAAAAAAAAAAAAAAAAAAAAAAAAAGATGTTAGCTAGGCTGCATTTACATCCCTATGTTTGACTGGGGAAGACTGTGCTTCCAAACACACTAAGATTGTTGGTAGAATTCCTCGCTTACAGTTGTAGAACCGAGGACATTGGCTGTTGGCTAGAGCCTTCCATAAGCTCCTAAAGGCTACCATAATCCGTAGCCTAGAGGTTCCCAGCCTTTTTGGTACCAGGGACCGGTTTCGTGGAAGACAGTCTTTCCGTGGATGGGGGTGTGTAGGGGTGTGGGATTTGGGGGATGGGGGCGGGAAATGAATGAAACTGTATTCAGGCCTTAGATTCTCATAAAAGGAGCGTGCAACCTAGATCCTTCACATGTGTGGGTCAGTTCACAATAGGGTTCACGCTCCGATGAAAATCTAAGGCCACTGCTGATCTGACAGGAGGCGGAGCTTAGGGAGTAATTCTCCCTCCCCTGCCACTCACCTTCTGCTGTGCAGCCCAGTTCCAAACAGGCCCTAACCCTCACCCTAACCCTGCCCTAGCCACACGAGCTTTTCCAGCACCGCCTCTTTTTCACACAGCATGGAGAAACTCAAGAGCAGGTCTACTAGCAAGAAGAGTCTTATTCAATGTCATGTAATCATGGGAGAGACAAAGGCAGTACTCCTGCACAGGGATGAAGCGCCTCAGTGGTGATTACTGCACCTCTGCAAGTATGCATCTAGCTTGGACAGACACAGGTCCCATCCTAACTTGAATAGGAAGAAAGAGCCTCCAGAAAAGATATCTCCAAGAAAAAGAAAATCAGTTTCTTGATGCATTTGATACAGTAAATAGGCAAAGCAAAAAAGATACAATGTTAAATCCCCATGACAACACAAAGTTGTATAAACATTAACTAATAAATGCTAAGTATTGAATTCACCGTAAGTGCAGTAAATTATTTTGGTTGGGCAGAGGAGATGTGTATGTGTGTGTATAGGGTTGGGGTAGCTAAACAGACATCGATATCTTCGTGTTCCTTAGTAAGGAATCAGTATGTTAATATCGAAAACTAAAAAGATAAAGATGACAATGGAAGCACAATTGTGAACAGCACGGCAGTGAATAAATGGAGGAATTAAAGAGCTGAAAATAATTGCTTATGGCAAATACACAGGTAGATTATATATATATATATTTATATATATTCAGCAAAGTTTACTCTTTTTAGTCATATACTTAATTTGATATTTTCAAACTATGTACTTATATAATCATGATAAAGATAACAATTAAAGAGCAAGTATAATGAGAATATGAACATTTTACTTCATATCCTTAGTTTTACTTGAATTTATTTTTG
The DNA here is from genome assembly GCF_002776525.5 of Piliocolobus tephrosceles. NCBI lineage: Eukaryota > Metazoa > Chordata > Mammalia > Primates > Cercopithecidae > Piliocolobus > Piliocolobus tephrosceles. The sequence goes on from NC_045437.1 coordinate 17,384,058, forward strand.
TAAAATTTATGTCTAAATTTGTGGTTAAAAAACAAAAACATCTCCTTACTTCCTCCACATCCCATAGACTATGAAGCCTATGAATGAATTTTAAGGAGAAAGAATCTTTGAGGATGGGCTAGAACAGGAGAAATAGTAGGACAGCTAATGGAGAAGGGACCAGGTATAAGTTTAGGAAGAATAAATTTCAATAACTTTAAAATTCTGGCCAGGGCTACGGTTCCATTTGAAAAAGGCAGGAAACAGAGAAAGAACCTCATTAATTTCCCACGATGTGCCAGGCACTGTGAAGATGCTTTACTCAATTTCCTCACTTACTCATAATGGTAACAATGTAACAGATATTTCTTACTCCATGTTCTAGAGCAGGTGACTAATAACAAGATGTTAAAGAACTTGCTCAAACAAACCAAGCCTCTTAGTGTCAGAGCAAGAACTGACTCCAAAAGCCTCCGTTGTTCAGGGATCTAAACTGAATCCATGGGTAGCAGCAACTCTTTGCATGTAAAATTTGCTTCATTTACTAAATAAAAACCTCTTTCATTGTGTTAATTAAATATGCCCGCTGCAATCTTGTTTACATTCATTCCATTAAAAATAGACAATTCAAAGGTAACTTTCAGTTTTGTTCTTGTAAAATAGCCAAGTCTAGAATTTTATATCAATTTTCATTAAATTTAACAGAGGTGTAGGTGGTTAATTAAAAACAAGATTTTGCTAAATGTAAGTATTGGATGCTTATGTAATTTTTAGTTAATTACATGGCAACTTGATTTATCTGTTGCTATTTGATTAAATCTTAACACACTATTTTAGCAATAAATCAATATTTAATGACTTATTAGCATAGAGTTGATATTCTGCCAAGTCTTGATGAGAGACTTTGCTAAATATGAGCTTATGGCTTTATGTGCCGTCTTCATTTTTAAGTAAAGGATATTTTGTTCTAACTACTGTTTATGAAGAAATACAGTTTTTAGCATATTTAGGACTTTTGACAATCATTTTAGAAGAATCTCACAATGGACTGTGTTCTCTCTAGCTATCCTGCATTTATTGCTGTGATAAAATCAAGTAAGAGTGTCAAGAACAGTAATGCTGAAAACTTATAAAGGGATTAATAGTCCATTGGCAAAATAGTTTCATTAATTCATCTGTGCATATGAACAAAGGACAGTCTTGCAGACACACAATGGGCAAAATGAACACAGTGCTATACGGCTGACACCAGAATGTTCCACATTTCACAGTGTATGAGCAGGCAGAAGGTAACAGGCCACAGCCCTCAGTTCTTCTGGAGGCCCCTAACTTTCATTGCTGATAAACTACAACAAAACGCATGAGTATGTGGGTTTATGTGTGTGTGTGTGTGTGTGTTTTAATTAGCATTTAATTAATAATTATGCCTTTCCAATTTGTAGGTGAAAAATAGATTTTTTTGGTAATAACTGGTCACAATCTCATCAGAATTATGCTGCTGTCTTATACCTAAAATCTTTAAGTATATTTTTCAACAAATAAATATACCAATATTTCTGAGTATAAATTGTCAGCTTTTATGAGAAAATGGTGTAAAATTTATTTTCATTTTCTATTTCAAAGTATCCTTTGAACATTTATAACATTTAGATTTTATGAGAGTTATAAATTAAAAGTTCCAGATTTTTTTTCTCAAGCACTATAGCTCAGGTGTTCAAAAGGAGAGAGAGAGAGAGACAGAGTATGTGGGTGGGTGTGGGTGTGTTTGCACACAAAAGGCAAGGATTTCATGTGCATGAGTGTGAGGGAATGCAGATATTCCATGAGATAGGACTGATACGCACCTGTACCGTCACTGACCAGCTTGATGGCCTCTCACCAACCTCTTTTCCTATTTTCGATATTAGACACGTTTAACAGAAAGCACGATGAAGATGACGAAATGGGATCAGCTGATCCTTAAAGCCTTTGTTTAGCTTAATAGGCCAGGTCAGCATTTTGCAGATGTTGGGTTTCCAGATTAATAATCCCAATGAGGGCATCTAGCAGCAGTAGCTACTAGATGATGTAATTTGGAATCTGATTTGCTTCTTAGGTTAAGACAAACAAATCTCATTTACAATGTAAAATATCTAAAATAATGCCTTCTGTTTTGCTTTCTCATCCAAGGGCGTTTTCCAGAATTACAAGTCAAGGTTACTATAATGGGTGTCACACTGTAGAAAACTGCAGCCACAGACTGTGTTTTGAAGCCTCCTTTTTTCACTTTTTAGGTTATAGCAGGCAGCAACCATACTACTAGAAGGATGTGTAGCTTTATATTGTGTTGGGAGAAATGGAATCCCCCGATATTACAGCTGCACTTCTGATTTGTCATTTATTTGGAATAAATAGAGGGTGGTATGCCAGTTGCTATGGAAACCAGTTCCACATTGGAGCAGTGCAAGACCTTCAAGCAGGTTTGAAATTGCTTCCTGCTCATTATGTTTCAGCACTGAAGAAGGTGTAGTGTGCAATTAAATAGAAAGGAAGATTTAATTTAAAAAATTAAATTAAATTTTCTGGATTGTCCCTTGTGTACAATAAGCTTATGAGAGGGAGCATTGCTACATGCAGTGCTAACTGGATGTGCATTTGGAAAGAGAGCTGGATCACACCCTTTCTGCTCTGTGGTGTGTGTGTGTGTGTGTGTGTGCATGTACAGGTGTGTATGTGTACATGAGAGATACTTGTAATAATCCCTCTTATAGCAGTTTATTCCAAAAATGTCAGTTTCACCTACCATATTCTAGAAACATTGGTAAATGTATGCAGGGCTATAAAAAGAAACATGTATGTTTGGATTCATTTGTAGGTTATAAAATTAACATCAAGAGCGTTAACCATTATATTGAGACAAAAATACAAAATTTAATTGTGCAAGTTTTTAAAGAGAATATTTTAAGGTAAATTAGTGATATTCTCTCTGATATGTAGTCAGACTTGGAAATACAGGCACTGCAAAAACAATAACATATGTATATGAAGCAGCCAAAATATAAGGATTTTACATGATGGAAGCAAAAAGCAGGCTACATATATTTTTCAAAAACCAAATAAGTGTATTTTGTATATGCATAGGTGGTATTCCTTAGCTTCTAAAATTGAAAAATATTATAAAATGTTTATTTAATCTTATACTGTATATTAATTATATGTTATCCCAGATATACAATATAGATGATTGTTCTAAGAGGATCAGGGGATTACTTTAGTTATAGCCATGTATTAAAACCTTATATTTTTATAGCTCTTTAGAAAATACAGTGGGCTTCATCTGCATGATTTCATTTGCTCTCTAAACGATTCTGATGTAATCAGGGTACAGCAGCTATTATCTTTATTTCACATGTAAGTGACTTGTGTCAAGTCACCTAGATTATCTATGGAACATCAGGGAATCAGTGTCTCCTGATTTCTTTCCATTTCTGGAAGTATTAGTTAATCTTACACTAAATTTGCAAAATATATCCTCTTTTCTCTTGACTGAGAAAGGCATCATAAAGTATTCAGGAAAACAATTTATCTTTTCTTTAGAGTGACAGGAAGTGTGTGATGAAGTGTGCTTTAAAATAATTATTTTCCTAATCATCTTATTGTATATATTTATTTCTTAAGGGTTTAAAATGTGTCTTCTGGTTAATTTGCATTGTTCAGATATCTTTGCCATGATTGGATTTGGATGTAAATGGAAACATGCTATATTGATATACAGGATTGCTTTTCTCATGGCTATGTGTGTGTCCACCTAACTAGATGCTATTTATGTTTAGTAGTTCTCTGCTCAATCAGTCCCTTACTGGGGATGAGCCCTTGTGGCAATGGAGCCCCGTGCTATAAAAAGATTGTATGGATAACTGAAAAAGATTGCTCTATAATAACAGGAGCTTCCTTGGTGAGCAGCTGCTAGCCCAGCAGTCCTGGGGCTTTCATGAGGCTGCTATGAATATGTTCACAGCATGCTGAGGCCGACTCCATGCTGCTAATGTGCTGCCTCGCCAGATCCCGGGCTGCTGCTGTGTGCTGGCTTCATTCTATTTAACACTGTTTTTCTTATAGGAGATACTTTATGCTTCTGTCAAATAAAAGCTGTGCTGTTCAATATACAATCAATGCCTTCATAATATCCCCTGCAGAAATTAGCACTTTGTAAATATTATGTGATTTCTTTTTTTATTAATTGTTAAATATGAGGGTTCTACCTTATCACAAGTAACAGGTGAAGTAACTATATTTCAAAAGGAAAAAACAAAGATCTGTGGTTCATTACTTCAAGGTCTCTTATCTGAGATTTGGAATGTAAAGTTTTAATAAGGCTTTAATTATTAACTGAAAAGACAGTCATATCAAATGCCAACAAGCTGGAATGCCTCGAGTGTAGGCCTTTTTGGTTTAAAGGAGCCTGACCAAAGCAGCAAGCCTCCAGGGCTTTTCATGCTGGCACCAACCCTTGTGCAGTAGAAATGGAATGAAGGCTGCAGTAGAAATCTAGGAGAGAAATGATACATTTCAGAACTACAGTAGTGATACTACTGGGGATGGATGGAGAGCTTCGGACACTCATGAGACAAAGAAAACATGTGGCAGTGTTACATATGATGGTTGATTGAATGTGAGCATTTGAAGTAGATAATGGAGTCAAGAAATGTATCCAGATATACAGGGTTAGCGATTGGAGTAGAGGAGAGAGCCTGATCACATTCAGCAGGAGGGCTCTGCTTCAACTGTGGCTCCAAGCATTGAGGTCAAAGCCTAGATAGCATAATATATAATTTGTGGCCAAAATTAGTTTCAATCTAATGGGATTGAAGACATGTTATTAACAAATAATGATATTTTTGATTCACAAAATAATATTTTAGGACAAAGACAAAAATAGCCTACGAAAAATTAATCTCTGTGGCCCTTGGTATATATACTTGTAAAAGGGTACTGGTGTTCATGGGATGTGGGGAAGAAAATGTCCCCACTTATTAAAATTAATCAATCCATTTTAAATATTAACTTGCCTGGTCAATTTTGGAAAGAAATTATTCTAAGCCTTCAATTTTGATATTGTTTTACCACACTTAAAATAGTGTGTTGCTCCCTTCCCCTTGAATCTTCTTTTCCCTCATCCCTCAGTAAAGAAAAAAGAACAGCTTTTTTGTTAAGTTTATTGTGATATTGTGTGGGACAATCTTAATTCTCAGCATCAAACTCAAAGTTATTTAAGGAAGTGGATTCTTTTGAAATTTGTATTCCCAATGACTGCTATGGTGACTGGTTTATTCACATGTTTTGAATAAACAAACGACTTATACCACAACACTTGCTACCACATACTTCATCTGACCTCGCATTATACAAGGTAGCAATGGAAATGAACTGCCTTTTAAAAGGTAGATATTTCTGTGCACTAAGGCATGAATCTTATGGAATAAAAAGTGGTGAATATAGAAAATTTTTTTCAATAAACTGGACTTAGGTAAAATAGTTGTAAAATTATGATTTTTAAATCCGTAATACACATTCATTAATTTCTTAAGTAATTTGCAACTCTTCTCTTAAGTACAACGTATTTCCCAAAATGACTATTAGCTGGAACTTAGACATTTTCCAAGTCAACCTTGATTTAAACCAACATTGTGGTCCCATTATCCTTTTATGGATACTTGTTGTTCACTTAATAAAAATTTATGCAAGTTAATATAATTTAGGAGTGTAAAATATATCACTGAGAAATTATTTATATTATTTTAAAAATTCTTTTTGTTTTTTGAGACAGAGTCTGACTCTGTGGCCCAAACTGGAGTGCAGTGGCAAGACCTTGGCTCATTGAAGCCTCTGCCTCCTGGACTCAAACGATCCTCCCATCTCACCTTCCCAAGTAGCTGCGATTACAGGCATACACCACCACATCTGGCTAATTTTTGTATTTTTTGTGGAGACAGGATTTCACCATGTTGCCCAGGCTGGTCTGGAACTGATAAGTTCAAGCCATCTGCCTGCCTGGACTTCCCAAAGTGCTGAAATTACAATCTTCACTCAATTTCAATTTATTAATGTATTTCCTTTAAATGATGACAGATTTTAAGTTGTTATTCTCCTTACCAAAGTCAACCTCATGTATTGAAAGTCTCCTTTTTCATTTTTTCAAATACTTTATATTTAATTCTCTAAAATGATCAACTGAAGAAACCAGATGGACTGTAATAATTTATTATTTGTGTGAGTCAGATTTAAAGTTGCTCATTACCATTTTTGTCCTTTTACATAGAAGATTAAGGAAAGGCGTATGAGCCCCATTGTGACCAAAAAGCTGAATGACTAACCAAGGAAGGAGTTGTTAGTTTCATCAAAGTAATTTTTATAAGTTATACAATCAGTGACAGCCTTAACCATCTTTAAAAATAAACCAATCTCTTACGTTTCAGTAGAGTATCTTAAGAAGTAAGTGTTGGTAGACACCATCAGTTAACTACTCACTGAAAATTCTATTTCTCCTAAAAAAAGTTTAATTTTATTTGGGACCCACTCCTGCTCAACATAGCCTACAAATCTCATGGTAACAATAATAATAATAAGTCTAATAACTATGTTATAAACCTCTTACGCATGCCATGTCACTTTTATGTACTTTAAATATAGCTAATACTCACAAAACTCAATGAGACATTATTGCTATCACCAATTTATAGAGAGAATGAAGTAACCTGCTAAGGTTTCACAGATAGCAGGTAACAAAGTTAAGGAGCTTAGGAGTGTAAAATATATATTGGAAAATTATTTCTATCCTTTTAAAAATTCTTTCTGTTTTTTTGAGACAGGGTCTGGCTCTGTTGCACAGGCTGGAGTGCAGTGGCAAGACCTTGGCTCATTGCAGTCTCTGCCACCTGGGCTCAAGTGATCCTCCCATCTCAGCTTCCCAAGTAGCTGGGATTACAGCTTGCTTAGTGTTTCAATGCATAAATGAGGGTTTAATTTAGCTCCAATTTTCACTAATATATAATGATTTAAGCTTAAATTAATAAGTGGATATAGCTCTTTTTATTTATATACCAACGAGGAGGTATATTTTATATACCTTCCTTAGGAGGTAGAAGTAGAAGTCCTGGAAAAAGAATTATGTACATTTCAGGAATCTTGAGGAAGTGTAACATCCTCATACCTGTTTATCACTTGGTATATTTTCTTTTACTTTCTCCTTGAAATAAAATTTATATACAATGAAAACCACATATCCTAAGTGTGTAATTTAATGAACCTGGATCAGTGTATACACCTAGTAAACAATACCTCAATTAAGTTACATAAATATCCTTCATCCCAGATGTGTTTTTTCACATTCTGTTCTAGTCACAGTTGGCCACCATTGTTCTGATTTCTATCACAATAGAATAGTTTTTCTGTCACCTCAGATATAAGGAATCATATGATATACTTGTAGTATTTGATTTGTTTCACTCAGCATAATGCTTTTGAGAGTCATCTATGTTGTTTATGTTTCACTCATTTGTTCTTGTTTATTGCCAAGTAGTATTTTATTGTATGAAAATATCTCAGATAATCTTTTCATTATCTTGTTGATGGATAGACATTTGGGCATTTTCAATTGGAGGCCTTTATGAAAAGAAATTGCTATAAACATCTTCACACAAGTTTTTTTCTTTTGTGAAAGTGTTCTCTTATCTCTTGGCTGAATATCTGGAAATGAAATTGCTGAGTCACATGATAGATTTGTGTCTAACTTGAAAATAAGTTGCCTAATTGTTTGCCAAAGTGAACTATTTATGATGATTTATGATTTATGATGGTTTTAGGTCTCTGTTTACAATAAAAACACAAAACATGAGTATGCAGTGCTAAGATGATTATAACTGTTAAGGATAGCAGAAATTAAATGACTATTCAAGATCTGAAAGATATATTTGACTTGACCACAAAAAGAGTACATATACATGTCCATAAAATTGCACTCTGATGTAATTGCCAAGATGAATATTATTAGATGTTCAAAAAGCAATGTTAAGATTTTATAAACCACCTTGTAATTTTAAAGCTGACCCATTGCTTTTGCTTTTAGATTTCTTCTTTGCACAGCTATATTTATTATATTTTAAAATTACATTTTTATTTCTAGGAAATATGTTGAGTTGCTTTACTCAAATTCACCTCAGTGTCCTATAAAACTTAATATTTTGTGCTCTAAGTACAAAAAACATAGAAAATGCTAAAGGTGAAACAAAACAAGTGCATCTGGGATTTTTGTCCTGGTAACAAACTTTTAAAAATACTTGTAATTATTATTTTAAAAAACATTGCATGTTAAAATTTGGTGAAACTACATGATCTTTATTATAAACCAGAAATTATTCCAGGATATATTAATTACAAGTGAAATGCATACACTAGTATGAAAAATATATTGGAGAGGAAATTACATTTAATCACCAGAATCAATAGACTGTGCTTGAAGTGTGAGCTGACTGCACTTTCTCCATAGCTTTGTTATACATCTGGGAAATAGACCACCATTCGTTATCCACATGGTTGCTCTTGTACTTGATTCCTATGAGAGAGTCTCCCGTGCCAGGAGCACAACTTAACTCTGAAATGTTGGCCAAAATTTGACAGGTTTACCAAATAATCTCATAATATTAATAGCACGTTGACTCCAGAAATCTGCAACTAGACTATGTGAACGTTTTTTCTTTTAGATGTCTCAGTTCTGAGAAATACATAAAAAGATGACTGATAGTCTTTTAAATATTACTGAGAATTTAATCGGTTATAGTGGACTAAGACAAGCAAAGTATTTTACTTACAATAATGATCAATGCATATATGTAGGAAATAGTTTTACTAGAAGGAAAAAGTCTTGGCAATTTCCTTTGACTATTACTCTCAAGAACTTAATTCTGAAAACTTTTACATTATTATAACAATTTCCTGAAAATTCTTCAGATACATTATATATCTGGAATAAAAATTAATACGTTAGACATCTTGGAGACATAGACAAAATTATTATGTATAGAATGCATTTTCTTTCTAGTTTTCTAACCGAAACTAATCAAATGTGTCATTTGCTTTACTTTTTAAATGTTATTTTTAATTCATAAATAATAATTGTATAGATTTACAGGGTACAAAGTGATGTTTTGGTACATGTATGCTTTGCAGAATGATTAAGTAATGCTAATTAATGTATCTATCACTTCACATACTTATTTTTTTGTGATGGGAAAATTTCAAATCCACTCTTTTGGCAATTTTGAAATATACAATATGTTATTATTAACTGTAGTCACAACGCTGTGCAGTAGAACACCAGAACTTATTCCTCATGTTTAAGTGAAACTTTGAACTCTTCGACTAACTTCTTCCTTTTCCCCACATTCCTCCCCCAACCTAGTCTCTGGTAAGCATCATTCTGCTTTCTACGTCTATGAGTTTGACAATTTTAGATTCCACATATAAGTGAGATCATGTGGCATTTGCCTTTCTGTGCCTAGCTTATTTCATTTAGCATAATCTCCTCTAGGTACATCCATGTTGTTGCAAATGATAACTATCCTTTTTTTTTAAAGGGCATATAGTATTTCATTATGTATATGTGTGTGTGTGTGTGTGTATATATATATATATATATCACATTTTCTTTATCTATTCCATTAATGGGCACTTGGTTGTTTCCATGTATTGACTATTGTGAATAAAGCTTCAATGAACATGGTAGTGCAGATACCTCGTTCACACATGGATTGCAATTCCTTGGATATATACCTGGAAGTAGAATTACTGGATTGATCAGATGGTAGTTCTATTTTTACAGTTTTGAAGTACCTCCAAAATGTTTTCCAAAATGGTTGTGCTGATTTACAATACCATAAACAGTGTACAAGGTTTCCCTTTTCTCCATATCCTAGCCAATACTTAAATATCTTTCATCTTTTTGATATTAGCCAATATAACATGTGTGAGGTGTTATCTCATTGAGTTTTTAATTTGCCTTCCTCTGATTTGTGATGTTGAGCGTTTTTTTTTTCTTTCATATAGCTGTTGGCCATTTATGTATCTTCTTTTTAGAAATGTCTACTCAGGTCCTTCGTCTATTTTGAATAGCGTTGTTTTCCTGTTATTGAATAGTTTGAGTTCCTTATTTATTTTGGATGTTAGTCCTTATTTAATGTGTGGTTTGCAAACATTTTCCCAATTTGTAGATTATCCCTTTGTTGTTTCTTTTGCTGTGCAGAAACTTTTTGGTTTGAGACACTCCCATTTGTTTACTTTTTGCTTTTGTTGCCTTTGCTTTTGGGGTTATATGTAAGAAATCACTGTCCAGATCCATGTCATGGAGCTTTTTTCCTATGTTTTCAACTAGTGGTTCTAAAGTTTCAGGTATTACATTTAAAGTTGTTGTTTATTTTGCATTTATTCTTGTACACAGGGTACACAAGGGTCCCGTTTTTCTCTTCTGCGTGGGATAGCCAGTCTTTCCAACACAATTTATTGAAAAGACAGTCCTTTCCCCCATTGTGTGTTCTTGTCACCTTTGCTGAAAATGAATTGACTGTAGATATCTGGGTTTATTTCTAAGCTTTTTGTCCTATTCCATTGGTCAATGTGCCAGTTTTCATGTCAGTACTATGCTGTTTTGATTAATATAGCTTTGTAGTATGGAAATCAGGTAGCACAATGCCTCCAGGTTTGTTCCTTTCGGTCAAGATTGCTTTGTTTATTTGGAGTCTTTTGTGGTTCCATGCAAATTTTGGGATTGTTTTTTCTATTTCTGTGAAGAATTACATAGGCATTTTGATACAGATTACATTGAATCTGTAGATTGCTTTGGGTCATATGGACATTTTAACATTAATTCTTCCAACCCATGAACATGGAATATCTTTCCATTTACTTCTGTCACCTTCCATTTATTTTACCAATGTCTTACAGTTTTTAGTATACAGATCATTTATTCCCTTAAACTTACTCCTTGGTATTTTTAATGCTATTATAAATGGGTTGGTTTCTTAATTTATTTTTCAGATAGTTCATTTTTAGTGCATCTAAATGCTACTGATCTTTGTATCTAGATTTTATATCCTGAAACTTTCTGAATTCATTTATTATTTTTTGTGTGGAGCCTTTAGGGTTTTCCATATGTAAGATCATGTCATCAGCAAACAGAAACAATCTCACTTCTTCCTTTCTTATCCAAATGCCTCTTACTATTTTTAAAAATTTCCTAATTGTTCTGGCTAGTACTTCCAGTTCTAGCTAGAACAGAAGTGAACAGAAGTGGTGAGAATGGGCATCCTTTTCTTGATCCAGATCTTAAAGGAAACTTCGAATTTTTACTACTGAGTATGATATAAGCTGCAGACTTGTCATATATGGCCTTTATTGTGTGGAAATACATTCCTTCTATAACAAGCTTTTATACCAGATAATACTAGTCCATACTAGTTAGTTTATGCTAGTCATATACCAGTTTGATAGTTTTTATTATAAAATGATATTGAACTCTGTCAAACAGTTTTTCTGCATCTATTTAGATGATCATATGGCATTTGACTTTCATTTTGCTAATATGGTGAATCATATTTACTGATTTGCATATGTTGAGTCATTCTTACATCCCAGGCATAAATTCTACTTGATCACAGTGAATGATCATTTAATGGACTGTTAAATATGGTTTGCTAGTATTTTGTGGAGGAGTTTTGCATCTATGTTCATCAGTGATATTGGCCTATAGTTTTTCTTTTTTCTTGTAGGGTCTTTGGCTTTGTTATCAGGGCAATACTCGTCTCTTAAAATTAGTTTAGAACTACTCCCTCCTGTTTATTTTTGATTATTGATTGATTGTAGAGACAGGGTCTCTCTATGTTGTCAAGACTGGTCTCAAACTCTTGGTTTCAAGTAATTCTCCCACCTCATCCTCTCAAATTCCTGGGATTACAGGCATGAGCCACCACACCCGGCCCTACCTTTTCATTTTTGAAAGCTTTTGAGAGGAATAAGTATTAGTTCATCTTTATATTTTGGCGGAATTCATCCATGAAGGTATCTGGTCTTGTGCTTTGATGGGAGACGTTTTATTGCAGATTCAATGTCCTTACTCATTATTGGTCTGTTCATATTTCTGATTTATTTATGATTCAATCTTGGTAGGTGATGTGTTTGTGAGAATTCATTAATTTCTTCTAGGCTATTCAAGTTGCTGGTGTGTAATTGTGCATTGTAGCCTCTCATGATCTGTTGAATTTCAGGGGCATCATTTGTAATGTCCAGGCTTTTATTTCTCATTTTATTTATTTGTGTCTTCTCTCTTTTTTTTCCCCCTGTGGTATCCATAAAAGTCAGGGAGCTCAAAGTGCATAAGCTATTTTCAGGAGGGATTGGTAGGCGGGGAGTTCTTGCTGGAGGGGGAATACCCGGGAAGTGGAATATTCAGAAGCCGGGGGTTGGGGGCCCAATACTCACGAAGTGCCAATTTGCGTTTAGAGGCTGACAGGGCTACTGTTGTCTGCTTCTTCAATTCTCCAATGCAAGGTAGTTAGAAGCCAGGCTGGAAGAGTGTGTTATAAACTCCTACGCAGAAAAAGGAAACTGCATTTTTAAGCCCCTTCTCTGCCTTACTTCCAGCCCCTAGAAGTGTCCATGTGCTGACATAACACCGCCATTTTATTCTGGGGTCTAGAGAGACACATGTGTGCCTAATCTCCTCCACTCTCAAAGTTGGTGAACTCAGAGCCAAGCTGTGAATAAACTTAGAGTTGGGGTACTAAATGGGTGGTTCAAACCCTTCCTTTCTCAGGGAGAAGCTGGGTGTTGGGAACTCCTTCCAGATTGAATGGTACAGTGGCTGGGGTGGGGCCCATGCCCAAGTGTGCCTCAGCTTTTCCTACACATTTGAATGGATGTTTTTCAGTTGTTCAATTGGTAGGAGTCTCTTGACTCATTTCTGAATTTCTCTCAGAGGGAATTTGCCTAGGGATAGATGTTTATTCAGTGCTTCCATGCATGGGGTGAGAGTCAGGAGCCTCTTATTCTGCCATGTTGCTGACATCATTCTTTAGTCTTTTCTAGATATTCAGGTGTATTTTACCACTCTTTATTTCTTCTTCTCAATATAATTTAAAAATTATATAGAACAGATGTATTTAACTATTTTTTGTTTTAGCTATAAAAAATTCCAAGTGAAGTTTAGACAATTCTTTAAAATTTTGTAGAAATAGAAAAATATTGTGAGATTTCGGTTTTCTAAGACTTTTGTTTCTAGCTTAACTGACATGGGCTTTTTAGGACCCGTGACTAAAAGGAGTTTGTATATGGTTTGTATATAGTGGCAAGAGGTCCTGGATAGTTCTAACACAGACAAAATTCAGAACCTAATTTTGACTTCATCGCTGTCCTCATTCATCACAAAAATAATAAAATGTACCTTTTAAATCCATCCATTAATTAATTCACTGAACAAATTTATTGAGCACCTACCATGTGCCAGTCCTTTCTCTATAAGCTTTGTATATAAATTTTCAGCTTCCATGGATGAAGTGGGATTAAACAATTTATAAATAGCATGATTAAGTAAAATAAATGAGATGACATTTCAGAAAAAAGTCATAGGGTGGGGGAGGGGATATAAGAGGTTGGAAGAACTGTAATTTTATATAAGATGTTCTGGAAAGGATTGTCTGAGAAAGTGATACTTGAGTAAAGACCTGGAGGAGGCAAAGAAGCGAGCCTTACAGATATTTGGGGGAAGAGCACTGAAAGGAGAGAAACAGATATTGCAAAATCCCTGAAACAGGGATAATACCTTAAGTATGAAAAAGCAAGATGATTAGGATGGCTGCACTAAAGTGAACAAGAGTGAAAGACAGTTTGGGGGACCTGCATGTATATGGCCACTTCAAACACTTTGGCTCTTATCTTGAGCCGTATTGGAAGCCATTCAAGGGTTTGGGGGTAGAGGATTGACAAGATCTAATTTCTGTGTTTACAAGGTCACTCTGGATAGCCTGAAGGAGGAAGGGCAAACATGGAAGCAGGAAAACCTTTAAGAAACTACAGTAATGGCCAAAAGGAGCGATAATTGTGACTTGGACAGGGGTAGTAAATGGGGAGGTGGTGAGAAGTAGTTGAAATATGGATATATTTTGAAAGTAAAATATTTGGCAGAGAATTTTGCAAAGTATTAGCTATGAGGTGTGAAAGAGGGAGAGAATAGTCAGTAATACCTACCTTTTTGATTTCAGAAATTAGAAAGAGTTATCGCTAGTATTTGGTATGGCAAATACTTTCCATGGCTACTGCCATTCTCTTAATTCAAGCCCTCATAATTTTTCCATAGAGAACTGTACAAACCTCCTCATTGATTTCTCTGTTCCACTGTTGACGTCTTCCAAACTACTCACCATAACATCACTAGCTTTTTCCTTCTGAAAACACAAATCTCTTCTTATCATGCCTGAATGAAAAATCTTAATAGCTCACAAGTACCTGTGGAATACTCAAACTCTTATATGTCTCTAAGCATTTGAATTTATAGTTTCCAGTGCAGAGAAACATTCCTTGCTTAGTTTTTATATTCTTGCTTAACTCTTTCTTTCAAGATTCACTCATGGTCCTTGCTCCTCCAGAAAATTTTCATTAGTATCTAAAATATATCAGGCAAAAAAATGTATCATCCTGTATTTTACTTTACCTTTCATTTATTTTAATTAAAATGTTTTTTGAAAAGTGCAGTTATAGGCGATAGGGTATTTGAAAATGCAAGCTGGACATGATGACTCATTCCTGTAATCTCAGTACTTTGAGAGGCCAAGCAAGAGGATTGGTTGAGCTCAGGAGTTTGAGACCAGCTTTGGCAATATAAGACCCCACCCCTATTAAAAAAGAAAAGGAGAAGAAAATGCAAGATTCTCCCTGCTTCCAAGGAAAACCATGAGCTTATTTTTTAATGAATATTTTCTTGCTATTTATAATTTTGTATTTTTACCACCTAACTATGCAACCCTAAACCCTATACTTTTGTTCTGCAATGTTTATGAATTTTATATAAATGACATCATAAATTAAGAATTTATATTAGTTGTCTAATGCTGCCTAACGTATCACCCCATAACTTAGTGATTTAAAGCAACAATAATCATTTATTATCTCTCACAATGTCGGTGGGTTATGAATTCAGGAAAAATCCAGTGGGTAAAGTTCTTGTTTGAGTTTTTTGTGAGTTTGCAATCAGAAACTGACTGTGGCTAGAGATACCTGAATGCTTGCCTAGGGCTGGAGTGTTCAATTTATACAGCGGGCAAGTAGCTGCTGGCAAATGGCTTTTGCTCCATGTAAGCCTCACCACAGGTTGCCCCTGCACCCTCCCACCATGACAGCCAGCTTCCTCCAGAGGGAACAATGCATTGCCGAAGTAGAAGCCTTCATGCTTTCATTACACGGACTTGAAGTGAAATAAGTTATTATTATTATATTCAACTATGTAGGTCTGTCAATAATTTTAATAGTGTGGATATGTATTCTATTAGTCACATTAGACAACCATCCAGAACTTAAGGAAGAAGGAAACTATTGAGGTGTATAAACACTATGAGGCTAGGATTGTTGCAGTCCATTCTGGGGAATGCCTATCATAGTTTGCACCCTGGACTTCAATAATTTATGTTCTTCTCATATTCAAGATACTCTCAATTTTTCCAAGGCTCCCAAAAGTCTCATCTTGGCAACAGTTCTAGGTCTAGAATCTCATCATCTAACCCAGATCCAGGTACAGATACAACTCCTTGATTGTGTTACCTACAGTATAGTTTTGCAAGCGTAGCTTTTTAAAACCAAAAGGCCTATAAAATAGAGATGAGTTATCTGCATCCCCTTCTGGCATACTCTCAATACAAAATGGTGGGAAAAATTGCATAATTGTTACACTATTCCAAAAAACAAAAACAAAAACAGAACAAAACAAACAACAACAACAAGAAAAAGCAAGAGGCACACAGGAGTTGCTGTTCTGTAGCGCCTTTAAAACACAGTTGGGCATTGGTTGGAAGTTCCTTGATTAGGACTCAGTTCTACTGCTCTCTAGTAACAACTCTCCACAGCTCTTGGCTTTACCTTCTGGGTTCTTGGTTCCACTTTTTCAACTTTTCATTGTTCTTCCTTTTTCATAAAGGATAGCCCATGTTTACAGGTAAGCAGTTGTCTTAGCCTGTTTTCCCTCTATAGAAGTTTGGGTCCAAACCTGTTTTCAGGTTGAACTGTTTCTGCTTTTTAAAATCCAAGCTAATGGTGTTTACACCAATATAATTCCCCTAAAATCTTTGTAGCTCTCCCATAAATATTTTTGAGTTGACTTTTTTAGACAAAAGACAGCATTCACAAATCTCTCCACAAAAAGTCTATCTTTATGTTAGGTTTCTTCTCCCCGGCATTCTTAGCTCTGTAGATTAAAACAGAAGATCTAGATGGTTCATACTTAAAATGTTTTTTTTTTTTTTTTTTTAAATTACACTTTAAGTTCTGGGTTATACATGCAGAATGTGTGGTTTTGTTACATAAGTATACATGTGCCATGGTGGTTAGCTACACCCATCAACCTGTCACCTACGTTAGGTATTTCTCCTAATGTTATCCCTCCCCTAGCCCCCCATTCCCCACAGGCCCCAGTGTGCCCTACCTGTGTCCATATGTTCTCATTGTTCAACTCCCACTTATGAGTGAGACCATGAGGTGTTTGGTTTTCTGATCTTGTGGTAGTTTGCTGAGAATGATGGTTTCCAGCTTCATCCATGTCCCTGCAAAGGACATGAACTCATCTTTTTTATGGCTGCATAGTATTCCATAGTATGTATATGCCACATTTTCTTAATCCAGTCTATCATTGATGGCCATTTGAGTTGGTTCCATGTCTTTGCTTTTGTCAACAGTGCTGCAATAAATATATGTGTGCATGTGTCTTTATCGTAGAATGATTTATACTCCTTTGGTTATATGCCCAGTAATGGGATTGCTGGGTCAAATGGTATTTCTAGTTCTAGATCCTTGAGGAATCGCCACACCATCTTCCACAATGGTTGAACTAAATAACACTCCCACCAACAATGTAAAAGTGTTTCTGTTTTTCCACAACCTCTCCAGCATCTGTTGTTTCCTGACTTTTTAATGATTGCCATTCTAAGTGGCATGAGATGGTATCTCATTGGGGTTTTGATTTGCATTTCTCTAATGACCAGTGATGATGAGCATTTTTTCATATGTCTGTTGGCTGCATGAATGTCTTCTTTTGAGAAGTGTCTGTTCATATCCTTTGCCTTTTTTTTGGAGTTGTTTGCTTTTTTCTTGTAAATTTGTTTAAGTTCTTTGTAGATTCTGGGTATTAGCACTTTGTGAGATGGATAGATTGCAAAAATTTTCTCCCATTCTGTAGGTTGCCTGTTCACTCTGATGATAGTTTCTTTTTCTGAGCAGAAGCTCTTTCGTTTAATTAGGTCCCATTGGCCAATTTTGGCTTTTGTTGCCATTGCTTTTGGTGTTTTAGACATGAAGTCTTTGCCCATGCCTATGTCCTGAATGGTATAATAGCCCAGGTTTTCTTCTAGGATTTTTATGGTCCTAGGTCTTATGTTTTTGATCCATCTTGAGTTGATTTTTGTAACTAAGCCTCCAGCTTAGTTCTTCTTGTCCAGGATTGTCTTGGCTATGCAGGGTCTTTTTTGTTTCCATATGAAGTTTAAAGTAGATTTTTCCAATTCTATGAAGAAAGTCAGTGGTAGTTTGATGGGGATAGCATTGAATCTATAAATTACTTTGGGCAATAAGGTCATTTTCAAGATATTGATTTTTCCTATACATGAGTAGGGAATGTTTTTCCATTTGTTTGTGTCCTCTCTTACTTCCTTGAGCAGTGGTTTGTACTTCTCCTTGAACGGTTCCTTCACATCCCTTGTAAGTTGGATTCCTAGGTATTTTATTCTCTTAGTAGCAATTGTGAATGGGAGTTCACTCGTGATTTGGTTCTCTGTTTGTCTGTTATTAGTGTATAGGAGTGCTTGTGATTTTTGCACATTGATTTTGTATCCTGAGACTTTGCTGAAGTTGCTTTTCAGGTTAGGGGGATTTTGGGCTGAGACAATGGGGTTTTCTAAATATACAATCATGTCATCTTCAAACAGAGACAATTTGACCTCCACTTTGCCTACTGAATACTTTTTATTGCTTTGTCATGCCTGATTACCCTGGCCAGAACTTCCAATACTATGTTGAATAGGAGTGGTGAGAGAGGGCATTCTTGCCTTGTGCCGGTTTTCAAAGGGAATGCTTCCAGTTTTTGCCTATTCAGTATGATATTGGCTGTGGGTTTGTCATACATAGCTCTTACTGTGTTGAGATACGTTCCACTGATACCTAGTTTATTGAGAGTTTTTAGCATGAAAAGCTGTTGAATTTTGTTGAAGGCCTTTTCTGCATCTATTGAGATAATCATGTAGTTTTTGTCATTGGTTCTGTTTATGTAATGGATTACATTTATTGATTTGTGTATGTTGAACCAGCCTTGCATCCCAGGGAGCAAGCCCACTTGATCGTGGTGGATAAGCTTTTCGATGTGCTGCTGGAGTTGGTTTGCCAGTATTTTATTGAGGATTTTCACATCAATGTTCGTCAGTGATATCGGCCTAAAATTCTCTTTTCTTGTTGTGTCTCTGCCAGGCTTTGGTGTCAGGAAGATGCTGGCCTCATAAAACGAGTTAGGGAGGATTCCCTCTTTTTCTATTGATTGGAATAGTTTCAGAAGGAATGGTACCACTTCCTCTTTGTACCTCTGGTGGAATTTGGCTGTAAATCCCTCTGGTCCTGGCCTTTTTTTGGTTCATAGGCTATTAATTTTTGCCTCAATTTCAGAGCCTGTTATTAGTCTATTCAGAGATTGAACTTCTTCCTGATTTAGTCTTGTGATGGTGTGTGTGTCCAGGAATTTATCCATTTCTTCTAGATTTTCTAGTTTATTTGCATAGAGGTGTTCATAGTATCCTCTGATGGTAGTTTGTATTTCTGTGGGGTCGGTGGTGATATCCCCTTTATCATTTTTTATTGTGTGTATTTGATTCGTCTCTCTTTTCTTCTTTATTAGTCTTGCTAGCAGTCTATCAATTTTGTTGATCTTTTCAAAAAATCAGCTTCTGGATTCATTTATTTTTTGAAGAGTTTTTTTGTGTCTCTATCTCCTTCAGTTCTTCTCTGATCTTAGTTATTTCTTGTCTTCTGCTAGCTTTTGAATTTGTTTGCTCTTGCTTCTCTAGTCCTTTTAATTGTGATGTTATGGTGTCAATTTTAGATCTCTCTTGCTTTCTCTTGTGGGCATTTAATGCTATAAATTTCCTTCTACATACTGCTTTAAATGTGTTCCAGAGATTCTAGTATGTTGTGTCTCTGTTCTCATTGGTTTCAAAGAACATGTCTATTTTTGCCTTCATTTCCAAGATGGCCGAATAGGAACAGCTCTGGTCTACAGCTCCCAGAGAGATCGACACAGAGGACAAGTGATTTCTGTATTTCCAACTGATGTACCTGTTCATCTCATTGGGACTGGTTGGACAGTGGGTACACCCCATGGAGGGTGAGCTGAAGCAGGGCAGGGCGTCACCTCACCTGGGAAGTGCAAGGGGTTGGGGGATTTCCCTTTCCTAGCCAAGGGAAGCCATGAGTGACTGTACCTGAAGGAGCAATACACTCCTGCCCAAATACTGCACTTTTCCCATGGTCTTCGCAACTGGCTGACCAGGAGATCCCCTCCCATGTCTGGCTCAGCATGTCCCATGTCCTTGGAGCCCTGCTTGCTGCCAGCACAGCAGTCTGAGATTGACCTGGGATGCAGGAGCTTGGTGGGGGGCGGGGGTGGGGCATCCACCATTGCTGAGGCTTGAGTAGGTGGTTCTATGCTCACAGTGTAAACAAAGCAGCAGGGACCTTGAACTGGGCAGAGCCCACTGCAGCTCAGCAAGGCCTGCTGCCTTTATAGACTCCACCTCTGGGGGCAGGGCATATCTGAACAAAAGGCAGCAGACAGCTTCTCCAGACTTAAACGTCCCTGCCTGACAGCTCTGAAGAGAGCCGTGGTTCTCCCAGCATGGCGTTCAAGCTCCAATAACGGACAGACTGACTCCTCAAGTGGGTCCCTGAACCCTGTGTAGCCTGACTGGGAGACACTTCCCAGTAGGGGCTGACAGACACCTCATACAGGCAGGTGCCCCTCTGGGACAAAGCTTCCAGAGCAAGGATCAGGCAGCAATAGTTGCTGTTCTGCAGCCTCCACTGGTGATACCCAGGCAAACAGGGTCTGGAGTGGACCTCCAGCAAACTCCAGCAGACCTGCAGCTGAGGGACCTGTCAGAAGGAAAACTAACAAACAGAAAGGAATGGCACCAACATCAACGAAAAGGACATCCACACCAAAACCCCACCTGTAGGTCACCAACATCAAAGACCAAACGTAGATAAAACCACAAAGATGGGGAGAAACCAGGGCAGAAAGCCTGAAAATTCATACTTCAAATCTTTAGTGGGGCTTTTGTCCCAATGAATCTTCTCCATATACTCCCTGAATGATTTAAATAGTTGCTGAGGTTTGCTCTAAGAAACTCAGGTAAAAAGTTTATATTTTACCTAAGTGAGTTAAAATCCCAGCCCCAATGCATAAATGATTTATAAACAAAGAAAAATTACCTAAGGAGAGTACTCAAAAGAG
>NC_045437.1:17404915-17453549 GCF_002776525.5 Piliocolobus tephrosceles
GTGTGTGTGTGTGCATGGGCTGATGTGGAAGGATGGTGGTGGGAGTAAATGGTGAATTAACATTGGAACTCTCAGAAACATTACTTACCAAGAGTAAAAAATTGTTCTTATTTTCTCTGTAAAGAGTAGGGGACATTTTAACTTGTTTAAGTATAGACTAATTATAACATAATTATAATTATAATACAGAGATCCAAGTGTTGTGGTTTACAGCTATACTCATAAATGCCATAAGTTTAACAAAATAAAGGACTAATTATTCTTTTAATATTTTGACCAAAAGCTCTTCAAATTAGGTATTTTTCTTAGCCCCAAATGATACTGAATACAATTATCCATAGAGGTTTTATTTGCATGTCTGGTTTTGAGGCAAATATGGCCAGCAATAAGAAATTATTTTATTGAAGAGTATTTCAATATATTATAAACAATTTTCCTCCCCTATAATTACTATGAAAACCTCAAAAATTGCAAATGAGTGCATAAACTAGCAAGATGAAATAAGCATGGAAACTGGTTTAATAACCTTAGCTATCAAACTAATTGTGAATAACTGGAAACACTTCATTCAGAACTGTTTTATAGAGTGATTAAGTATGATTTGCATAATTTTCTTTTAGAATAAAAATAGATCTAAAATATTTTGAAAAATGAAAACAGAGCATAGCTGAACAAATATTTCAGAGATAAGTATGGGAGAATTTAATTTTTATTTTATCCAATTTTATAGAAAGTATATCTGAAATAATTTATTCTATTTATTTATTCATCTAGTCATTAAATCACCCATTCATTCAACAAATATTTTGAGCCAGTTCTCTGCCAATTTTCAGCATGCAAATTCTCACATAATTGCCAATATTCAAATCCGTCCTGTTGAAAGAAGTAATAAATAAATAAACATTATACATGTAACTAATTCTGAAAGCCAACAAACAACTTATTAGGTGGTCCAATTATAGGAAATGACTGATATATTTTATAGTCGAAAATTTAAAGTTTTTGATACATTAATTGACTTCTATAAATTTTTTTTTTTTTTTTTTTGAGAGGGAATCTCGCTCTGCCGCCCAGGCTGGAGTGCAGTGGCCGGATCTCAGCTCACTGCAAGCTCCGCCTCCCGGGTTCACACCATTCTCCTGCCTCAGCCTCCCGAGTAGCTGGGACTACAGGCACCCGCTACTACACCTGGCTGATTTTTCTACTTTTAGTAGAGACAGGGTTTCACCGTGTTCGCCAGGATGGTCTTGATCTCCTGACCTTGTGATCTGCCCGCCTAGGCCTCCCAAAGTGCTGGGATTACAGGCGTGAGCCACGGTGCCCAGCCTCCATTTTTTTTTTTTTCTGATTTTTTAACCTATCTCAGCCAGTGAAAATGAATTAGCAAATTTATTTCATTGTGCTTATTTTGTTAATATGAAGCACTTTTCTTCCACACTTACTAGCTAAAGCAGAACAAATATTCTGAGAATATTAATTGGAATAGATAAGAACTTTTATATATCCAGGGCAATAAAGTTTAGGTAGGGCTCTATTTTCTTGAAAATATCACCCACTTTTCTTAGTCTAGCTTTTGAAGAAATGATTGAGCTTTAGTGATGAGAAATGTGGATTTTTTTTTCATAGTTTTGGAGAAATTATAGCATAACTGGAAAAACTAAAAAGCAGCAAGGAAGCTAATAAATAGTTGATGGAAATGACTGGTCTGTTAATATCCCTCTTTTGTTTGCATTCTTGATTTGGTTTGGCCTTTTCAACTGTAAGCAGGATGTGCTAGTGAAAAGAAGACAAGTTTGGGGAGGAGTCATCATATGTACTAGTGTTTTGTTTATTTGACTAGTAATCATTAAAATAGCTACAATTTTTAGATTGATTGATATTGCTAGGCATTGATCTAAGCATTTTAAAGAAATATTTAACTTATACAACCCCATGGGGTAGGTATCTGGTTGAGAACAAAATTATCCATACCCTTGTACACATACGATTATTTGAATCCCTGTTTTGCAAAGGAAGGAATTGACTCTCAGATGAATTAAACCCGGGCAATACAAAACAGAGTTGGATTTGGAATTAAGACTGAACCCAAAGCAAGTAGGCTACACTTAGGGACAGTTTCAGGTTTTGCGAAACCTGAAGCTTAAGGAATGTTGAGGGCCACCCGTTAACAAAAGAGAATGTGAAATTACAAACAATGAGTTAGGTGCAAATATGAGTACCTACAAGAAAAGAAATCACAACAAATTACAAATTTTTAAAAGCCAACAAATGCTGCAAACATCACATCAGGAAAAATTATTTTTTATGAATGACCTAGCAAACGCCTCTGAATGACTTGTCTTTTGAAAAGCATCTCATCCTTTTATTTCCTACAGATACAAAATAAAAATAATTGCATCTGTTATTTGACATAAAATTTATTATTTATAATTCAATATCGGGATGCGTAAAATGTGCAACTTTGTAATAAATGAACTCACTGTACTTTTGCTATAGATGTGTGCCCTACCAAGAAAGTTCTGACCAATTTTATTTTAGATAGTTCCTACATGATTAATTTATAATTTTATGAACTTCGTGTGTCTCTGACAGGAGAAAGCTTCTGTTTTTTCTAAGCCTGGATAGGAACCAAAATCTCCACGTACAATTCTACAATATGATAATTGGAAACATTCCTAAAGAAGAGCTTTTCTTTACATATATTTCATATCTTGTTTCTTTTTTTTTTTTTTTTGCTGTTGATAGTTTCTTCTTTTTCCCCAGGAGCCACCTGCTTCTCACAAAGCCACACAGTCACTGGCTATGTCACAATGCATTATGACCTCTGGCCCTGAACCTTCATGTCATGACGTTGGCTTTGTCAGCATAGTGGGCAGTAGGGGTACTGCTGAAAGCCATGCTTCCTTTGAGATGACAGCAATTGCTTAGGCATACTTACAAGTGACTGCAAATGACTTCTGTATATTCCACTAAACCTTGAATGATTATACATCCTGGTGTGCTCTGGACAATCCTTGTTCACACGTATTGTCCAAGTGTATTTATTAATTCTGCCCACCTTAATTTTCAAATGTGTCTCAATTCAGACAACAACTGTCCAAAGGACACAGAGTCACCTTAACTAAAACCAAACTGAACTGCCCCTAACTAAAACCTTAGCTGGGAAGAAAATGTCTTCCAACTGTAATAAATATATAAGAACTAACCATAATCTGTGTTGACTCCTATATGCTTTATTTTCTTTAAAAATGTGTTAGATGTCTGAAGAAAGTTTGAAAAGTAATGATGAATTACACAATTTTATTTACTTAAAATGTAATGGAATAACAAAAACAAATAGATAAATCCAGAAGTAAAGAGGAGAACAAAACCTGACAAGTAACAATAAAAATACAAGAAATAAGAATATGTCTCCTTCTAACAGGCCATAAGCTCTGAAAAGTAGCAGCCATGGGGAAAAAAGCGGGAAATTCAATTATGCTATGGCACACCTCCTCACTCTGTCTTCACTTTCCAGAGGTGATAGCAGATAAAGTCAGTGAGTTAACAAAATTCGCACTGTTGCTTTTCAAACCTTCTAAATTGAATAGAGGCAAGCTGAAGAGTAAAAGAATCAGCCAGGGAAATAGTCCCGTAAAATATTCTATAGTATAAACCAGTAACACAATCCTTCAATAAAAGAAGAAACTTTTAGGGGCTCGCAATGTGTCAGGACTTGCCACTGATTTGTGGGAACAATCTGTAGTCCAAATGCATCCCGACATGGTGGAAACATAAAGCCCTTACTAGGAAGAATGAGTGCATTTCACAAAATTTCAGAAGTGAGTGTGGACTCAACACTGCATAAAGTCTGCCAGCTATGCAACTCAGCCATCCACCCTTCTTCTCTTCACTGTATACACCTTGGGCTCAAAATGAGAAGAAAATCTCTTGAAAGCAATCACAGCCTTTAACTCAAAGAGTGACACAAGATTTCATTTCATTTTAGGGGAGAAATATGTCAAAGCTATTTCATGTATGGCATCTGAGAGCAATGTTCATGCTAATGATGCTTTAGATAAAAATCAATAGCATGGTGGCTGCCATTGTACCACAACTACAGAAAAGCTGAAAATAAGGAAAGAAACAGCATGAAGAAGGGAAGTAAAAGATTTTATTTTTTTAAATTAATTTAAATTTTTATTAAAATGGAGACATGGTTTAAAAGTATTCATATACTAACCAGTAGTCCCATTACTGATTCTCAATAGAAAGAACTTGAGACATTTAGTTTAGACAACTAAAATACATTGTTAGTTGTTTTTTTCCCCTGACATTTAACTTCATCTTTCGAAATATTATGCACACAGTACAATCTATAGATCTACAAATGGTGAAGACTATTGACTTCCTCTTAGGGTAGATAAGGATTTTAACACAATTAAACTACGTTCTTTCCTTCTTTCTCCCGTTAAATTTATATGTTGGTTTAATGTTATAATGTTACTCAGTATTTTCATTATTATGGCTAGATGAAAGTAGTATGATTATATGTATTTTTTCTTTAGAACTTTTTGTAATGTAACTTTTCAATTTCCTTGAGCCTTTAGACAAGCTTTTCTAACCCTTCTACCACCTTTTAAAGTTCTTCTCAATAAAATATTTCTAATAACTTGTCTGACAATGTATCTGATCCTTTTTATTGCTAGCAATGTTTTCCTACATGTCTTTGATCTTCCTGCTTTGAGTGTACACTAGCACTGACTGCTTTCAAGGCCTTTTCAAGGTTGTCACACTGGAGACTCCGTTCAATGCTCTCTCATGTTGAATCTCCAGTTTTTCAGATTGTTTTTGTTACTTATTTCTTCATTTTAAGGAAGCTAATTCCATAGGTTTCTTTAAAAATGGCATTTGACTTTAATACTCTTATGGGTGATTCAAAATAATTGAAACACAGATGTTAAAATCACACATATTTCTTCCCAGCACTTTATGAAATTAGGAGATATTCAAATAAAGAATTTGATTAGCTAACTCTTAGAAAAGCAGAAGTCAAAATGTCACTTAACCTTTTGCTTTTAAGAATTAGTTAAATCAAAGATTTATAACAATACAATTATATTATCCTAAAAAGTATATAGATAAATAGGTAGATAGATAGATAACAGATAGATAGATGGAGCAATTATTTGATGCAGCATGCCTAGTGTAAACTGTAGGATTAATTTTAACTTTAAGAGAAAACTTTCAAACAATAGTGACCTAAAAAATACAAAAGATTATTTCTCTGTCACTCAAGAAATCCATCTTAGCACTGTATCAAATAGATAACATAAGCAAACAAAATTAAACTAATTAAGGTAGATCACATTACTCTAATTTTACAGATTTGTTAGAATATAAACTGGGGACAAAAATAACTGCAAAGAACTCTTAAAATATTCTTAGTGGGTTTGAGGATGGTGGTATTTATGTAGAAATTATCAGTTTATGTAAGATATGGATATATTTAGGTTGGTAATTACAGTTTTTGCCATTGAATGTAATGGCAAAAATTGAAATTTCATTTGCACCAACCTAATGGAAAATAAATGTGTTCTGATGCTTGAAATCAGATTCTTACTGTGGGAGAAGGTTATGCAAATCAGGAGTGGGTGAAACTGAAGAACCCTGCGGTGTTGGGTTTCAATCGAGATAATGTGAATGAACACTTTACTTTTAGAACAATATATTTATCATTTATGTTCACTGAAAATGCCTAGAAGCGATAACCACAGTAGCAACCACATAAACACAGCTAGTGCAGATGATGTTTTCTAAAAAATCTGCTTCCGCTAATAGAAACCACTCACCTTGGAGAAGCATCTAATTCCAAATACATTACATATAAATGATGAGGTGAGCCTAGGATATCTTACTATGCCAGAGAACAAGAGGTATTCAAAGAATAATGAATTCCTGTTGAAACAACATGGATTTGATTTGAATGGGCTCCCACATTGAGCATCTAATTTGAACATCAGAAAAAAAATAATGATGGTAATGAATTACACCACATCAAATAACAAGGAATTGATAAGTTTTCCCGGCTAGTCAAAAGGAAAGGGGTGGTAGGATTAGAAAGATGGCTGTGTTGAAAACACCACAGTACTAATTGATTCCCGCAAGGTCCACCGGTGGTTACTGTAACCATTGGATGAAAAGTTGATGGAGAAAAAATAATTCAGAAAGCCTGAAAATATTACCACATAGATTATTTAACAGCTACAAAGAGAATGGAAACTTTACAAAACAGATTTGGCAGGTGCATCTTAAGCAAGTCATTAAGCTCAGGATCACAATATGATTCGCTGATATTGTATGGCTCATAGTTTAAGGCATTGTGAAGTATTATTCCTGGTATTGTCACCTGTGTTGTAGCATGACAAAAATGTTTAACCTGATGCAATTTACGTGAACATATTCCAGATTGTAGAATATTCTATAAGAACAATTGTCATGACAGTTCAAAATATCAAAGTTGTATAAAATGAAAAGAAAGCGAGGCTGTCTATTCTAGATCAAACAATATTAAACATGAAAACAGAATGTGACATGTGATCCTTGTTTGGATCTTGGATACTGAAAAAGTTAAGAAAAAATTTGAGATTAGTAAAGAAATTCGTGAGCTGTTTTAAAACTAATATTCTCTAAATATTTATTGAGTGTGATGATGTTATTGTCGTTATATAGATGAATGTCCCAGTTTAGGAAGTGCATGATGAAATATTGAGAGACGAAATGTCATGGTGCCTACTTCTTACTTTCAAATGTTTGAGCAGGAAAAAATTCTGTGTGTGTGTGTGTGTGTGTGTGTGTGTGTGTGTATTTCTTACCAAGTCCAACTTGGTAAATTATGTTTTTCAAGAAATTTGTCTATATTAAGTAAGTTGTCAAATTTATGAGCATACTATTATTCTTTTAATATATTGATGAATATGGTATCCTTTTATTATCTTTTTGAAAAGATCACTGATGATACCCCATTTTCATTCCTAAGGCTACTATTCTAAGTTTCCTTATTTTTTTCCTTGTAATTAGTTTTGCTACTGGTTTATCAGTTTATTAATAATTTCCAGGAATCAGAACTTGGCTTTGTTGATTTTTCTCTACTCTATGTCTCCTTTGTATTTTCACTGATTTTTGATAGTTGATATTTCTTTCTTCTTGGGAATAATTTGCTGGATTTTCTTGTGGTTTATTGACATGAAAACATGTAGTACTCATTTCAATCTTTTTCTTTTGTAAAATATAATTGAAAGCTAAAAACTTGTCTGATATTATGTCACTACCTGCCAAAAGTTTGAATATATTTTATTATCATTCAATTCACCTACATATAAGCTTTCTTTATAATGTCTTCTGTGACCCAAACATTTTTGAAGTGTTTTACTTAAGTTTCTTAATATTTTGGGATTATTTGGTATACAGTCAATTTTGCTAAATACGCCTCCTTCACTTGAAAAAATGTGTATTCTTTAGATGTTGGATACAGAGTTCTATATATGTCTATTAAGTCAATGTGGTATGTTCTAAAGAAGAAATTTTAAAATCTTCAACTTTGATGCTTCATTTTGTAAAGATTTCCTTGTTTTTACGTCATAAATTTGGAAGTTATATGATTAGGTAAATGCGTATTTAATTTGCTGTGCCTTCCTGAAAGATTGATCGTTTTATTATTATGAATTGTCTCTCTTAATCTTTTCTAATACCTCTTGGTTTTAAATCTATTTTGTCTAGTAGGAATACAGCCAGAGATTCTTCATTGTTGTGGGTGATAGAATTGTATAGTACATTATGTTTTATAATTTTATTTTTAAACTCTCTGTGTCCCAAGATTTAAAGCGCATGTTTCAATTGTGCTAAAGCCAGCATATAATTGGGTTTTGTTGTTGTCATTTAGATTAACAATCTTTACTATTTAATTGAAGTATACAGAGGATCCTGTGTTTGCTTCACAGATTTAGAATTTCCATTTTATATTTTATATGAATCTTTGCTAAAATTGCCACATTTACACCCATTTTGTCTTTTCCTTATTTGTCTTAAGTATGCTAATAATAATTATATTAAACTCTTCATCCTCCAACACCAGTATCTGGATTGTCTGTGAGTCTGTTTGTATAAATCATGTTTTGGTTTTTAAATTATTGGTCAAATTTCTGTACCACTTCATATATCTATTAATTTTTCATTATTTGCTCGACAATATTTTAAAAGAACCATTGTACGCTGCACAGATTGGGCTAAGTTTTTAGTTGTGTTGCAGTTTTAAAAAGATTCACATTCTTCCTGGTACCTTTGTGGGGTGTGGCCATTCCGGGTTTTGATTAAAACTCTGGCTGATCTCTTTCTCCTCAGTGCTGAATAACTACAACTTAACTATATAACTATCAGCTTAACTCTTTAGTCTTCTTTCCTACGCAAATTGTAGCATGTGTATCAAGGAGGAGACTGACTGTGTATTTGTGGTGGTCTTCCATTCTCTTGTACAACTCTTCTCCTATGCATCGTAGGAGTATGGGATATTTTACTCTCCTTTTAAAAAATCTCTTACCTATACCCCAGTCTCCATTTTCTTCAGCACATATCCTGTGGGGAAAACTTACTGTTTGGAGTTCCTTTAGTTTCCCATGTCTCAGGTCAGCCTCATGAGATAAGCCAAAGCTTTGTTGGATTCTGTTTTCCTCTGTTAGAGGACGTCTACTAGGGCTTAGCTTGAGCCTCACCCATGCACCAAATTAATGAAGGCTCTACAGGATGAAAGCAGCCAGTGATTATCAGCTACAGAAGGGTCTCCCTTGCCTGAGATTTTGGTTTATCACATTCTTCTTGTTTCCACAGATCTCTAATACCTCTAAAATATGAATTTTCAAAATGTATCTATTTCTTTCTAATAATTGAACTAGGAAAATTGGTTTTCTGTTACTACATGTTACTTAGATATGGAAATATTTTCTATTTATAGAATTTTTGTTAACCCTCTTACTTTGTTTTATATGTTTGTTATATATGTTGGTAATCCAAACTCTAGAATAATACATAGGAAATGAAATCATACTGTATTACACTGTTTTTGTTTGCTTTGCTCAGCTTTGTTAGCGAAAAAATCATAATTATACATATAGTTGTAGCACATTTTTAAATTTGGGATTCCATTTTGTACATTTACCAAAATTTTAATGTATTCTATTGATGATGAAAATATGAAGAATTTCATAGTTAAGCTAATGTGGAATTTTAAATCAGCCAGGCTGCCTTCTATCTTGTTGTTTTGCTACGTATCATTTTTATTACCAAAAATATCTCATGGCTTCAGATGATTTCTGAGGATTCAGCCATTAGATCCACAATCTGAACAGCACAAAAGGTGGAGAGGAGGAGGCAGGCATACCCTTTTAAAGACATTTTCTAGAAGCTGTTCACATTGTCTTCACTTGTTCCCAATGGTCAAAATTGAATCATTTGGTCACATCCAGATATATGGGAGGCTGGGATATGCAATTTTCATTTTAGGGAGTCATATGTTTAGGTAAAACTTGAGCCTATTTTTATAGAAAATGTGAGAGTGGCCATAAGGAGACAACTATTGGTTTCTACCACATTAGTAACAATCTGCAACAATGTTTCTATATATCATTTATGGTTAGTTTGTGTTTTCTAAGACCGGTTTTAAATTTACAAAGAAAAGTCTGACATTTGCCATTGAGAAACTATTATGTTCATATTGATTAAAGTACAATATACAGAGTTACTAAAATATCAGCAACGTATGTGTTTTAGGTATTTTTGTTGTTGTTGTTGTCATGGTATATTATTTTTGGTGGCTGCCTTTGTGATGATTATAGTATATAAATGTGCTGCTAAAAACAAAGCATTTTTTTGACAAGGCGAAAGTAAATTCTGAAGAAAATAAATGATAGGAAATTCCAATATTTATTTTCCACCAATAGTATCTGACATTTAAGAAACTGTATACTGTGAAGAAAAAAACATGCAGAGTAATCACATACATGATTTATAATATTTTAAAAATAACATTTTGTTGGGATTCTGAGATGTAAGACTATCTCCATTTTTTAAAAAAGTCATACTAATTATATATTGCATTTTAAATCATAATTTCAGTTACTTGACAGTTTGGATTTCACTAAGATGTCAATTACTCTAAATCATAGTGTTTACACTCTACTTTTAGTGTAGAATAAATGTGTTTAGTATTACTGTCCTTTTGATAATTATGGGTCATAAAAGATTAAATTAACTTCTGGGTATTTATAATTCTGTGGAAGCATAAGAATTTTTAAAATTGCCTTTCAGTGACTCAGAATGTGGTAGCATTAATATACTATATACACGTCCAAGGAAATCAGGAGGATAACGTTAAAATAAATAATTGAAAGCAAACTACATGTGAGATTGATTTGAAGCACATTTTCAATTACTATTGCAGACCAGGTGTAAGCTGTTACCATTAAGTCCTAAAGACAGCTGGTTGCAATGTGTACCTCTTGGGATCAGAAGGAGGAGTCAGGTGAGATAAATGCTTATCTATGAATTGTCTACCTTCCTTCTCTAGCACTATTGGTTTGGATAGAAAGTAAAAACCCAGGCAAGGCAAGCAAATTTAACTCTATGCAGTCTGCTATAAGACAGGTATTGGAGGATGACTCTGCTCTTGCCAAGGTGGAAATTATAATTCTCATTTCTTCTGTGTATTCTCAGTCAATTGAAATTGGAAGTGATTACTAGTTCTGGAAGAATATAAAAATCAAGGATGAATCACAGAATCATGAGAGAATGAGAAACATCTGCCAACAATAAAATGAAAAGAATTTGATTAGAACGTAAAAAAGGGCTGAGGATGTGAGGTTCAGCAGGAGTGTTTTTGGAATAGGAGCCTGAAGTCTGATGCACGTTGTTAAATGAGGTTAATGCAGTAGAAAGGAGCAGGGCTAAGTATGTGCAGACACTCTTCAAGTTGTTAAATGAGGTTAATGCAGTATAAAGGAACAGGGCTAAGTATGTGCAGACACTCTTCAAGTTGTTAAATGAGGTTAATGCAGTAGAAAGGAGCAGGGCTAAGTATGTGCAGACACTCTTCTAAAGTAGTGCACATGAATTAAACACTGTAATTCTTATCCAATGCTATGAGCTAGGCATGATTACATTACCCCATTTTACAGATAAGAAAGCCAAATCACAGAGAAATTAAGTAGTTTGTTCAAGGTCAAACAGGTAGTAATTGGTAGATCCAGTTGAACATAGATATTCTGGTTACAGAATCTGCAGTCTTTACTGCCTCTTTAATGAAAGAATTAAAGGCAGACATCAGAGAAGCTGGGGTTGTATTTTAATGTAAAAGAGCATGGTTTGCTTTGTTTCCTATGAGAACCAGCCACAGAACTAGCTGAGGCATCTACTAGGGGGATGATTTAACTGTCAGTAGTTGGAGAGTTGGAACACTGCAGACAGATTGTGGAAGGGAAGAAGAAGTGACAACAAGATTAGGGCAGGACAATCTGAAGTCCAGGGACAATTTGGATGAGGCCATGGAGTAGAGCAAAGAAGAAAGTACCTTCCTCATGTAGTGGATCAAGAATAAGTATTGGCCTTTCATTTGTCAGAATTTTCATACCTTCAGAAGGTATGGAGGAACCAGTAAAGGATTGTTAGAGGGAGCCCAAATAACAAAGAAGGAATGTTATTGGATAGACAATGTAAGTTCTTTTTTCTCCTAAAGGATCAAAATGTTACTTGGACACTCATCTAAGGAACTGATTGATAACCAGGTTCAGCAAAAGACCACAGACCTCCTTACATCTTGCTGCATTGCTAAAGCAAATGTAACTTGGAGTAACTTGTCAATATCATGACTGAATTTTTCCCACAGAGGATACGATGTGGCTGATTCCAATTTTGAAATTCAAGGGCTCTCCCATGAAGCCATCTAATAAGTGCAACTGGGAAAAAGGTAGCAGTAGACCAGTATAATTCACTGTAGACATCTAATGTTTGGAGGAGGTGACAGCGTAGTAGAGTGGAAAAGCACAGCCTTTTTGGAATCTTGAAGTTACAGTTTCTTTATGTGGTTAGTGCCTTTGCTATTTTTTGTTTTCTTTGATATTGAGGACACTTAAATTCTCAGAATCTGTTTTTATCTCCCATAAAATCTAGAGAAAAGTATCAATTTGATAGTGTTGTTTTGAGTGGTCTATGACATGCTGTGTGTAAAGTTTCCACACAGAGACTGACTCCATAATTATGGATCTTTTCTGATTGCCTTTGAAACTGTTGCGACAATTTCAGCTTGCAAACATTTCTGATACATGTTATGTTCTGACTTATAGTAACGATTAGCAAAGCTCATGAAGAAAAGTGAAGTAGTGTATAATTTATTTC
Organism: Piliocolobus tephrosceles; assembly: GCF_002776525.5. Classification (NCBI taxonomy): domain Eukaryota; kingdom Metazoa; phylum Chordata; class Mammalia; order Primates; family Cercopithecidae; genus Piliocolobus; species Piliocolobus tephrosceles. The sequence goes on from NC_045437.1 coordinate 17,417,336, forward strand.
GCTTATGGTACAGACCAAGCTGTTCTAACTCAAGGGGTTGTATGCACTGCCCAGGGCAGGTGGGTGATTAAATCAGGGACTGAGCATCCTCTAGGATATGCCCTTGGCCTTGGCCACACCAGTGGATGAAGATAGTATTTCACCATCATGCCACGACACTGCCTGTAGACAAGAAGAAAGCAATCTGGAAAATGCAAACCTCTTTTCTGCTCTCATTCCATGAGCCGGGACTGAGTCACAAGACTGAAACAACAAGAGTAGTATGGACCAGCTGGGGAGCCAGGAACTCAGGAGAAAGCCTGACTTATTAAAAGATGACATTGTATCATGATGGGATGAACAAGCTGCAATGGGAACATGGATGAAGGAGCAACTAAGTCCACATTTTGAAGTAAGGAATATCTTTTCTCAGCCCTCATCTTTACTGATTTCTGTTAGAATTTCACAATAATGATAAGATAAAAATATATTTTCCTTTGATTGATTCCTGTGAAAATGTGCTTTTCTTTGTGAAATTTAAAATACCTGTGCTATTCTTGATATTTTTAAAAAATCTCACTCCCTACATGACATGATTTGGCTATGTCTCCACCTGCATCTCACCTTGAATTGTAACAATCCCCACCTGTCGAAGGTGGGGCCAGGTGGAGGTTATTGAATCGTGAGGTGGGGGAGGGGAGCTGCAGTTCTTCCATACTGTTCTCCTGGTAGTGAATAAGTCTCACGAGATCTGATGGTTCTATAAATGAGAGTTCGCCTGCGCACACTTTTCTTGCCTGCTGCCCTGTGAGATGTGTCTTGCTTCTCCTTCATCGTCCACCATGAGCGTGAGGCCTTCCAAGCTGTGTGAAACTGTGAGTCAATTTAACTTCTTTCCTCTTCAGGTTACCTAGTCTTGGGTATGTCTTTATTGGCACCATGAAAACAGATGAATACACTACATTTTGATGTTTCCTCAGGGTATGGTCTTGGGTCTGGGATGCTGAAATAGTTATAATGGTAGAAGTGTGTTCAAGTCATTTAATTGAATTAAGTGAGACTTACTTGAATATACCACCTCCCTCATTTTTTCATTTAAAAATGGTAATTAAATAAAAGCAGAGGTTTGAAATTAATAGAACTGAAGATTAAAAGGAAGAGAGTGATGAAGTGGGTAGCCTTAAGCCCTGGGGGAAACAAAGAAGCTGACTTGATGCTATGAAAATAGGGGAGCTGAATTGAGAAGAGGGGGAAGTCAGGTTGCTACAGTGTGTTTCAAAATGGAGTTTTGGCCAGGTGTGGTGGCTCATATCTGTAATCCCAGTACTTTGGGAGGCCAAAGTGGGCAGATCACCTGAGGTCAGGAGTTCGAGACCATCCTGGCTAATATAGTGAAACCCTATCTCTACTAAGAATTATATATATATATATATATGTATGTCATGCACGTCCGTGTGAAGAGACCACCAAACAGCCTTTGTGTGAGCAATAAAGCTTTTTAATCACCTGGGTGCAGGTGGGCTGAGTCCGAAAAGAGAGTCAGCGAAGGGAGATAAGGGTGGGGCCGTTTCATAGGATTTGGGTAGGTAAAGGAAAATTACAGTCAAAGGGGGATTGTTCTCTGGTGGGCAGGTGGGGGGGTGGTCACAAGGTGCTCAGTGGGGGAGCTTTTTGAGTCAGGATGAGCCAGGAAAAGGAATTTCACAAGATAATATCATTGCTTAAGGCAAGGACTGACCATTTTCACCTCTTTTGTGGTAGAATATCATCAGTTAAGGCGAGGCAGGGCATTTGCCCTTCTTTTGTGATTCTTCAGTTACTTCAGGCCATCTGGGCATATATGTGCAAGTCACAGGGGATGCCATGGCTTGGCTTGTGTGTGTGTATATATATATATACACACACACACACACAAATTAGCCAGGCATTTGTAGTCCCAGTTACTTGGGAGGCAGAGGCAGGAGAACTGCTTGAACCCAAGAGGTGGAGGCTGAGATCATGCCATTACACTCCAGCTTGGACAACAGAGAGGCACTTGGTCTCAAAAAAAAAAAAAAAAAAAAAAAAAAACAAAAAGGAGTTTTCCTGGACATATGTCCAGTGGTATAACCTCCCTAAATGCAGCACTTACTAGAAGTCCTCGTGTAGAACCTTTGCAGTTCTGCCTTCCCGCGTCCCAACTCTGACCGGCCGTGGCTAACAGGAGCTAAGACTGTTAAATTAATAGAGGTTATTCTTTCTTTCCCAGTTGAACCGTCAAGGTGTTTTGTGTGTCTTGGTTCCTAATTCCACCAAGAAACTATCAGTACTACATTTAAGAAATGTTAAAGGACACCAAGTGTCAGCCCCAAGAATGTGTGAGTGCTAGAGGTGGAAAGATGAATAGATAAGTGTTCATAGTCTAGCGGGGTGGACAAACAGTGAAAGCAAATTCTCATGCCAGATGTTCATTTAAGCCACTTTAAGTCACGTATCAAGTGGTGGAGCAATGGTTTGCATGGCGAGGGAGGAAGAGCACACTCAGATGCTGTTGGTGGAAGGGGTGAAAGGATGGAATTCTGGGCCCTTACCCACTCCGGCCCCCCTCCCACATCTTTCCACGAGTTTAATCACAGCATACTTTTGACCAGTTTGCATATGCAAATTTTCCATTGAGTATGTTTGAACTCTTCGGCCAGAATTCAATAGGTAATAAAAAAGGAAGATCCCATTGTTCAAGAATATTTACTATATATTCGGCTTGAATGCTTCAGTAGAATTCAATAGGCAATAAAAATGAAAAATCTCATTGTTCCAAGATCACACAACTATAAGAAGCTATTGATCCTACCTAGATGTTATGAATGTAAATCATGAAAATTTTTCTTGGCTAATTATTTTCACAAAAATATTCATGATTATGAAAAACAATGTATTTTCATGATGACAAAAAACATCTAATGACTAAATATGAATGCAAAATACCAGCCAACTTTCCCAGAAAAAGAACTAAATACTGAATCATTAATCTTATACTAACTGAATCATTAATCTTGTACTAAGACTTCTCTGTGATATTTCAGTTTTCTGGGAAAGACTTTTACTAATATACTCTCATAGTAAAATAGAGTATTAACACATTGTCCTAAAAATCCATATTGTAGATTTACCTCTCATACTACGTGGTGTAATAACCACATTTTTAAAGTCAGAAATATTACTGCAATAGCCAGAAGCTCCAGACCAACCTGGAAAACTTAGACTTCATCTCTACAAAATTAAAAACATTAGCTAGGTGTGGTGGAACTTGCCTGCAGTCCTAGCTACTTGGGAGGCTGTGGCGGGAGAATCTCTTAAGCCCAGGAGTTTAAGGTTGCCGTGACGTTTGGTCATGCCACTGTACTGTAGCCTGGGTGACAAAGTGAGACCTTGTCTCTATAAAAAACATTAAAAAAAAATACTGCAATAGTAATTATGGATGCTAATTTTTAAAGTGTACTCTTTTTGTTTCTCTTTTTTTTTTTTTTTTCTGACATGAAGTCTCGCTCTGTTGCCAGGCTGGAGTGCAGTGGCGTGATCTCGACTCACTGCAACCTTTGCCTCCCGGGTTCAAGAGATTTCCTGCCTCAGCCTCCTGAGTAGATGGGATTACAGGCACCTGGCACCATGCCCAGCTAATTTTTGTATTTTTAGTAGAGATGGGGGTTTCACCATATTGGCCAGGATGGTCTTGATCTCTTGACCTCAGGATCCGCCTGCCTCAGCCTCCCCAAGTGCTGGGATTACAGGCGTGACTCACCGCACCCGGCCTCTTTTTGTTTTTCTATTATTTTTCTCTTGAGAATAGATGGGCTCATTGGTTCATTTAACATATACACTATGAGAGAATACGATACATTGTCGATGTCTAGGGTGCCCCTTAAATGTATAGGTGATGCTGACACAGTCAAAACCACTTAAACACATTAGAGGCAGACACAGCAGAAAGGTCACTGGCTTTCCATCTACAGATCCATATTTGTCCATGTTGCTAGGCAATGGAAGAAAACCACAGTCCCAAAGCTCTTTTCCCCACATCCATTATTAAAACATAAAACAAAACCAAGTATTTGCAGTGATGTCATTTTACATAACTATTTTTGAAATGTTGTTAAACTCAAATACCTATCTTAGACAATAAAAAATTAATTTACCCCACTTATCAAGTGTGAGGTTTTGCTTCATATTATCATTGTGAAACAATTTCAGATCTTTTATTTATTATAATTACTATATTTAGAACATAAAATGATTCCTTTAAAAGTCCTGAATATTATTCTATAGTCTCTTGGTATTTGCAGATTTACTATTTGGGGCTTCAGTTTTTCATGAGTGATATTGTTTATTGTCCATTATCTACATTCACAAGTGTTTTGAGGCACGCATTTGAGAGTGAACTTAGCTGCCCACCAGGCATACTCATTACATGTGCCTGATTTCTCTCTGCACAGGTGCTCTTTCTTCTGAACCTAAAAACAAACAAACAAAAAACCCAAAGCAGAAAAAAAAAAACCACCTTCATTTCTTTGTTAAAATTATCCCCCCCAACACCTACACATAATTCCAGCTCCAATGGTGGAAAAAGTAATGCAATTTAGCTTAAACCATTTCTAAAAAACAAAAGCCCTGGGTGATGGTCTGTCTTTGAGATTGTGGGTTTTCTGAAAGTCTTCAGGAAGCACCTGCTGCTAATGTCAAGTATTTCCTTTTGACATTATGTGTGATTCGTTTGGATGTCTGTCTGTAGGGAATAATATATCTGACTGTTTTTTTTATTAAATGAAAGTTACAAATGTGTATTTTCTGTCTGTTGTGAAGCTGCCTTCTTTTGGAACTCTTTGCAGTATGTTTGTTTTAGGCCTTTTCCAACCTTCTGCCTGTGCCTAGGTTGGGATCTCTCCTGCCTTGTGTTTCTTTTACGTCCAGTACATCCTCGAGTGAACACCGTCATACGGTGTTAGTGTTATGGCTGCATATTGGCCTCTCCCAGACCACATATTCCAACATGGCACAGCCCTTACCTGCATGCTGCTTGTGACATTCCAGGGATTCTCACAGTGCCCGGAATACAGCAGGGACTTAGCAACACTGTACTGAAGCAAGCTGAAGGGGTGGCCTGCCGCTCCACACCTGTGGGCATTTCTTGTTAGGTGGAAGGAGAGACTTGAGAAAAGAAATGAGACACAGAGACAAAATACAGAGAAAGAAAAAGTGGGCCCAGGGGACTGGCACTCAGCATACAGAGGACCCGCGCGGGCACCCATCTCTGAGTTCCCTCAGTATTTATTGATCATTATCTTGACCATCTCGGAAAAGGGGAAGCGGCAGGATAATAGCATCATAGTAGGGAGAAGGTCAGCAGTAAGACATATGAATAAAGATCTCTGTGACATGAATAAGTTTAAGAAAAAGTCCTGTGCCTTGATGTGCATATGCAAACATCTCCATAAACCTTTTTAGTGCATAAAGAGCAGCATTGCCGCTAGCACGTCCCACCTTCAGCCCTAAGGCGGTTTTCTCCTTTCTCAGTAAATAGAACATACAATCGGGTTTTTCACCGAGATGTTCCATTGCCCAGGGACGGGCAGGAGACAGATGCTTTTCTCTATCTCAACTGCCAAGAGGCCTTCTTTCCTCTTACACTAGTCCTCCTCAGCACAGACCCTTCACGGGTGCAGGCTGGGGGACCATCAGGTCTTTCCCTTCCCACGAGGCCATATTTCAGACTCTCACATGGGGAGAAACCTTGGACAACACCTAGCTTTCCTAGGCAGAGGTCCCTGTGACCCGACCTTCCACCGTGTATGTGTCCCTGGGTACTTGAGATTAAGAGAATGGTGATGACTTTTAACCTGCAAGCTGCCTTCAGGCACTTGTTTAACAAAGCACACCCTGCACAGCCCAAAATCCCTTAAACCTTGAGTCACCGCAGCACATGTCTCTTGCAAGGACAAGGTTGGGGGTAGGGTCACAGATTAACAGCATCTCAAATACAGAACAAAATGGAATCTCTTACGTCTACTTCTTTCTATACAGACACAGTAACAGTCTGATGTCTCTTTTCCCCACGCAAGCGTAGACAGAGCATGAATTCTGGAGCCACATTGATTGGGTTGGAGTCCAGGTTTTAATGCTTGTAAACTGTGAAAGCCTTCAGAACCTCCACACAGGACCCCAAGGCTTAACTGCAGCTTGAGTCCAGGGGGCACGATTTATATAACCCAAAAGGTAAATGGTCAACACTAGAGTCTTCATTACTGATGATCTTGGCAGGTTATTTAGTCTCCACAGGTCTCGATATTCTCATTTTTTAAATAAGAGTAATTATTTCTACTTCCAATGGCTATGAAGATTAAGAGCTAATATACACCAAGTGTGTAGAACACTGCCTTCTTTGGCGTATGCGCTCAATGCTATTAAATGTTTTTCTGTTTTTGAATTACTTGTATTAAATGAGATGTGACACAGTCACAACTGTTGCCTAGCATTCCATTCAATGGATAAACCACTTTTTAAATTCTCCGAGTAATCATTAGGTTTTGTTTATTTTTTACCTTTCTAATTATTGCCAAAGTAAGGGAGAAAACATTATAACGTGTCTCCGTGATCATATGCTCAGTCCCCAGGACAGAGCCCTAGAAGTGGAATTTGTAGGTCTGAAGACATGCACTTTAAAAACCTTACCAGAAGGAGACTAATTGCTGCCTGGGCTGTTTGTATCAACTTATACTGACCAATGTACTACTGGTGTACATTTTCCCATTCCTCAAATCTTCATTAACACTTTGATTTTTGCCAAGCCGATAGATGTAAAATATTTTACTGTTCCTTTAATAGTTTTCTACAGCAGCCATAATAAATTACCACACATTTAGTGGCTTAAATTAACAATCATTTCTACATTCCAGCATGGGCGACAGAGCAAGACTCTGTCTCGGAAAAAGAAAGAAAGAAAAAATAACAAGCATTTATTTTCGATAGCTCTGTGGGTCAGAAGTCTGGGTATAGTGTGTTGCTCAGCTGGGTCCTGCATTCAGAATCACAGAAGGGCAACATGGAGGCATTTACAGGTCTGTGTTTCTTTCCGGAAGCTCATTCAGGTTATTGGTGGAGTTCAAATTCTTTCTGCTGGCAGCCAGTGGCAGTCTTTGCTACTAGAAGTTGTCTGTAATTCTTCTCATTCTTTCCAGGTGGCTCACCTCTAGCAATGGAGGTTCAAGGCGCTCTCAACACTTGGAACTTCCCAAGCTTTACTTATCTTCTTTCTATCATTCTAGCTGGAGAAAGTTCTCTGGTTTTAAGGTGTTGTTTATTAAGGTTGGACATACCTGTATAATCCAGGCTATAATCTCCCTATCTTAAGGTACAAAATCTCAATCACATCTGCAAAATCATTTTTTCTATGTAGGGTAATGTACTCACAATTTCCAGGGATTGGGACCTGGGCATCTTCAGGGGTCTGTTCTACTGAGCATGGTTCTTTCAATTTTAATTTGCTGCTTATTACTGAGGGTGAGCATATTTTCTAGGTCAATTGGCCATATTGATCTTTTATGCTTTAAATTTTATTTTTATATACCTTTTTCCCAGCTTTTTGGAAGATTTATCTTTAAAAAATTTTTTTTTTTGGTTATTATATATTGTGGCTAATAATTATTTTTCAGAAACGTACACTGAAAATATTTTAAAACCATAGCTTAATTTTTAAATGAGTTTATGTATTTTTTATTTTTTTTCCATAAGTTATTGAGATACAGGTGGTATTTGGTTACATGAGTAGGTTCTTCAGTGGTGATTTGTGAGATTTTGGTGCACCCATCACCTGAGCAGTATACACTGCACCCTATTTGCAGTCTTTTATCCCTTGCCCCACTCACATCCTTCCCCCCAAGTCCCCAAAGTCCATTGTGTCATTCTTATGCCTTTGCATCCTCATAGCTTAGCTCCCATATATCAGTGAGAACATTCAGTGTTTGGTTTTCCATTCCTGAGTTACTTCACTTAGAATAATAATCTCCAATCTCATCCATGTTGCTGCAAATGCTGTTAATTCATTCCTTTTTATGTCTGAGTAGTATTGCATTGTGTGTGTGTGTGTGTGTATGTATGTGTGTGTGTGTGTGTGTATATATATATATATGCACCACAGTTTCTTTATCGACTGATTGATTGATGGGCATTTGGGTTGGTTCCACAATTTTGCACTTGTGAATTGTGCTGCTATGAACATGTGTGTGCAAGTATCTAATTCATGTAATAACTTCATGTCCTCTGGGTAGACACCCAGTAGTGGAATTGCCGGATCAAATGGTAGTTCTACTTGTAGCACTTTAAGGAATGTCCACACTGTTTTCCACAGTGGTTGTACTAGTTTACGTTCCCACCAGCACTGTAGCCATGCTAACATCTATCTTTTTATTTTATTTTTTGGATTGTGACCATTCTTGCAGGAATAAGATGGATCCCATTGTGGTCTTGATTTACATTTCCCTGATCATTAGTGATATTGAGCGTTTTTAATATGTTGATAATTTGTATATCTTCTTTGAGAATTGTCTATTCATGTCCTTAGTCCACTTTTTGATGGGATTGTTTTTTTTCTATATACCTTGATGATGTTCATCATGTATAGTATCTTCCAGGTCTTCTCTGAATTTCTTGTATCTGGTTGTCTACCTCTCTAGCAAGATGAGGGAAATTTTCCTGTCTTTTTTGCAGCTGTTCAATGTCTACAGTAAACCCTGAGTCTTTGAAAAAATTTCCAAGGCAGCTCTCAATATGAGTCCTCAATAACCTACTCCTAAAGACCCCAAATCTGGAAAAAGCTTGTATGTTTCTGATTTGTTGGTTTGGCTTGGCAATATCAACCTCATGCATATTTTAAGTATCTTCCAAGCTGTTGAGTCAAGCTGTTTTATTTTGCTAATTATTTGGTGGACAATAATACACACCAAAGCTGAAACCAGAGCTTTTTCTGAGCAGAAACATTAGGGTGATGACATTTTTCAATGATTTCTTGAGCTGCAAAAGCTCAAGGATATTATTTAAACGATTTATGTCCAATTTTTTGTGAGCTGCACACATCCATTGTCCTATTGAATAGTCACACTAATAAACAAAAAGCATATACTACTGTAGCTCAGCCTTCAACTTTATGAGGATGCTTTTCTTAACATTTTTAGGTTAATTTTTTAATGGCTTATAATTAATGGCCCAAATGTGAAAAGTTAAAACTTGGATGTGAAACAAACCATTTTTTATTTGCTGTACTTTAGGTAACCTCAGCCCTCAAGAGAAAACATTTATTATATCCATCCTCCTCACATATTGTTTATCCTTTATGCAAATTATCTGATCATAAAGCATTCCATGGAGTTATTAGATATGCATGTTTTATGATACTATTAATGCATCTTTGCACATCTAAAATGATACGTTGGCAAAAAACTGGATTAACCACTATGTATTTTACAAACTGAAACTAATTGTTTAACTGAATGGATTAGTTAGAATCTGTTGGACTTCTGGGAACACATGTTGAATTGTTTTCATGCCTTTCTAATTTTATTATAATAAATTTTCTGCAAATGAATGGCTTTCAAACAGAGAGTGTCTTAATTTATAGGCAATTATGAGTATGCCCGGTTTCCCAAGATATATTTTAGAACTAACAAAAAAGACTAACTGGATAAATTATTGCACTTTTTATGATGCACATTTTTGTCAGTCACATTAATATACAACTAGTTTGGAGACTTGCAAATCATTTAAAATTTTACCTAAAAAGTTTTCTATGACTATAGTCATTACGAAAGTTTGACCTTTTCTACCCCTACCTCTTGTGACTGTAGCTCAGGGAGGAAATAATGAATTTCAGTTCATCTCTTACATTGCTGTTACGCGGCTTTTAATGGTGATCACAGATACATCTGTCTTGAATTTTGCAGCAGTGAAATCCATTATGGTTGTACCCATAAGAATACAATTTTAGCTTTTGCTAAGTTTTCTCAGTAATATTCCTGCTAAGTTTGAATATATTCAACTTGAGCATTCTTACATATGAAGAAGTCTTAATATTTATTAATGTAATCTATTGCCTACTTTCAAGGAAACAGATATATTTTAAGTTTTTTATGCTACTAGTTATCACATACCCTATGTTTGCCAAACTTCCTGGCATATTCAACTTTATGTACTGTTGTTGCTTGTTTTATTTATTGTAGGGATCAAACTGCAGTAACAAATGGCCATGATGCAGAGCATTGCAAATGTTTCTCTTATGTACTAATTCAAAGCCAACTAGGTGGTACAGGGTGAAATAGTTAACTCAGTTCTATGTGATCATTCAGAAACCCGGCAGCTTCTCTCTTCTTGCTCTTCCATTCCCTAGGATCTTGTCTCTTTTTTACAATCTAGCTTACACAAGAAGAACGAGTAAAATGGGAGGCATGCAATTTCTCAAAAGGGAAGGCTGGGCTTGGGGATATTGATTGTCAGCCCACTGTCTTCTCTTTTGAGGGATATCAGGTTCATTTTATTACATCTAGTTACAATACTGATTCTTGAATAAAAATTATATTTGAATGTATTGTCTTCAAGATTGTTTTACATCAAATGTATACTAAGTAATTGAAATATAAAATTGCACAGTGGTTAAACATCCATTTTATGAGTGTATTTAATAAGAAATTTATGGTAAACATAATACAGATTTTTCTGTCAGGAACTTAATGGGGTTAACATTTCCATTTAACTTGATCGATTTAAAGTATTTGTATCCTTTAGCAGGGTTACAGGAACTGTTGAATGTTCTTGAACTTAAAACTATGGTATTTAGATTTCTGCCACCATATCCTTGCAGCATTCCTCATAAATATGAGTCAAACATAATTATTGTTACCTCACAAATGCATTTGTTAATTTGTAGCATTTAAGCTCTTATTATTAAAAAGTGGCATTAAAATAAACATTGAACCAAATATTAAGTCGTTATTCACATTAATGGCTAGGTTCAAAAGATTTTTTTAAAATTATGAAATATAATTCTCTATTAAATAAAAAGTGCTCAGAAAACCTTTTTTTAATTGAGTAATTTCTCAGCATGGCAACTAATACATATATATTTACATATAATGGTATATAATGATCTATATAATGTGCCATGATTTAAACACATTGAATGGGTAAATATGAACGCAGCAATGGTATTTTGCCCAAGATAATTCTGCCTAGTGTCTAAGGCCTTCCAACCTGAATATTTTTCCATCTTTATTATTTTTTGACTACACATAAATTTTTAACTACGACTTACCCTCAATCCTGTGCATTGGGATCACACATAGCTTTTAATATTTAAGAATATTTTAATGCTACAGCTCTTTTAATAAGGCTACTTGTTTTTAGACAAACATCCAGACTTTAGAAAATAATTTGTAATTTATAATTATATTCAAATATATTTGTATTTTACGTGTTAAAAGCTTTATTATTTTCTCAATAATTAAGCAAGCTATAATAGAAACTGATTTCTATTAGGAATTAGAAAATTTGACATCCAATTCCAGCTCAGTAAACTCTTTTCATGACCTTGAAGAAAACATTAAAACTCTTTGAGTTATAATTTCCTTATCTTGGTATGAAGGGGTTAGATTAGATCATTACTAACAAGTTCTTATTTCCATTAATATAATTATATATGACTATTACTTTTTAAGGTCCTCTTATAAAGCATCTTGTTAAATTTAGAAGATACAAAGATGATTTAGATACAGTCTTGCTCCTTGAGGAGCTTATTGTTTTCATGTAGTGAGCACTAACATCCAAGTAGAATTATTAATATATGAAATAAGTGCCACAGGAGAAATGTATGCTTTCAATTTTTTGAAAAGTCTTTAAAGAACAACATTACTATTAACTTCCTATAAAAATGATATGTTAGGCTGGGCGTGTTGGCTCACGCCTGTAATCCCAGCACTTTGGGAGGCTGAGTTGGGCGGATCATCTGAGATTGGCAGTCGAGACCACCCTGACCAACATGAGGAAACCCCATCTCTACTAAAAATGCAAAATTAACTGTGCGTAGTGGCGCAGGCCTATACTCCCAGCTACTTGGGAGACTGAGGCAGGAGAATTGCTTGAACCTGGGAATCGGAGGTTGCAGGGATCCAAGATCGTGCCATTTCTCTCCAGTCTGGGTAACAAGAGCAAAACTCTGTCTCAAAGAAAAAAAAAAAGTTATTGTAATTTGCATCAATTTACAGATTATGTTATTCTAACTCCAACCAATGTCACGACCTCTCTATGTCTCCAAATATTGCCCATTCTTCTCTTTTCTCATGCATCCAATTGCCTCTTTTTCAGATCCCTGCTTCCCAAAAAATTGTTCTTGCATCCTAACACTTCCAAATTCACACAAGACAAAATGTTTTTTTCCTAGAAAAATAAAGTCCAGGCTCCTTAAATTTGCACTTGTAAATTGCCATATGTTTCCCTATACCTTTTCAACATTAAGTCTCATTATTTTTCTATACAAATTTTTACCGTAAATTGATTAATCTACTTATTATTCAGCTACACAAATGTAAATTGCTCCCTTAAAATTTGATTGCCTAACAATTTTCATTAAGAAAAAAAAGTTTTAAGTTCAGGGGTACATGTGGAGGTTTGTTATACAGGCAAGCTTGTTTCACAGCTGTTTGTCGTGCAGATTATTTTGTCACACAGGTATTATTTTGAACCCTGGTACCCATTAGGTTATTTTTCCTGATCCTCTCCCTCCTCCCACCCTCCACCCTCTACCCTCTGATTGTCCCAAGTGTGTGTGTTGTCCCCATCTATGTGTCCATGTGTTCTCACCATTTAGCTCCCACTTATAAGTGAGAACCTACGGTTTTTGATTTCTTTATTTTATCTTTTGAGATGACTGTGGCATACAATAACAAAGGGAAGTACTCACCACCAACTCATCAAACATTATGAGCAACATCTCGCTTCTCTCTTTTTTTTTTTTGACAGAATTTTGCTTTGTCGCCCAGGCTGGAGTGCAGTGGCAGGATCTCAGCTCACTGCAGCCTCCGCCCCACCAGGTTCAAGCAATTCTCGTGCCTCAGCCTCTCAAGTAGCTGGGACCACAGGCACGTGCCATCATGCTGGGCTCATTTTTGTATTTTGGTAGAGACGGGGTTTGCCATGTTGGCCAGGCTGGTCTCCAACTCCTGACCTCAAGTGATCTGCCCGTGTTGGCCTCCCAAAATCATGGGATTACAGGCATGAGCCACTGTGCCCGGCTGCCTGTCTTATTCTTGAAACATAGTCTAGACACATACATGGACAGGGGTTAAAAATTGAAGCATACAGTTAATACCGGATGTTGAGAAGGATAAAAGTGTACAGCACAAAGGTGTTTTCTTGCCATGTCAGTCAGCCAAATAAGGTCATTGTGTTTGCTGCCTCTTGATCCTCATGGAGACATTAATTTAGATCCAAATCGACTCTTCTCTGGGATGAATAAATTTTGACACCTAAATACACTTAGTATTCCAAGATCAGAGAAAAGCATCTTCCATTGAATCCACTGATTCACTGCAAGGACAAGTGACTAGAACTCTGGCTGTAAGACTGATCCCCCTTAACTAGAGGTCATGGAAGGGAATGGCTTGATTACACCTGTCTTATTTCAAATAAGTAAATGCAAACTTGCCAACATAGAACCTACCAAATGTTACAAAGCATGAGAGCTAGGAAGCATAAATACAAAACACTTTTGAAAAAGACTGCTTTTGAAAATAGACTTTAGAAATCACTGAATTTTGAGATGTAAAACATTAGGAAAATTGTCTTAATAAAAAGCCAAAAAAATACAATTTTAGATGAGAATGCAGATTTTTAGGCTGAGAGAAAAACACAAAATATGAAATAGGGTCATATCACAAGCAAACAATAATAAAGTAGAGTTTTATGTTGTATTTGAATAATTAAAAAATAGAAATAATGAAGATGGTATATAAGGAGCAGAGAACATAGAAAATCAGAAGATAACTTTTGGGGAAGTTTGAGAACACATGTAAGAGAAGAAATCATTGCAAATACAAATCTAATTATAACTTTCTTAGATCACATTTTACATAAAGCTAGTCAGTGTGAAAGTGCCCAAACCACGATACTAATCAAAATAAGTAAAACTGAGCCCATCTTAAACATATTCTGGGGATTTTTCCATATCATATTTCAAAAATGTATTTAAAACTACTTGTGAAGAACATTTTTCTTATGAAAACAAGTCAAAATGCTCGGATGTATACTTTTTTTTTTTTTTTGTCACAACACCAACATGTAAGAACTATGGCACGGTGGTCAAAAAAGAGACAAAAATCTATGGTACAAAAAATTATAGGACGCTCTGTAGATCATGTGTAGAAGCCAACAAAACGTTTTTCTCTGCTTTAAAGAAATTCGTATAACATACCATTCACATACCCTACCCCTCAAAAAAATATTGAAGTCTACCGGCTGTGCGAATGAAAGTAGAAAGTCGAGAATGAGGAAGTACCGCTATAAGGGAGTCAAAACAAATATTGAAGCTAGTTAAACATCTTGTTTGATCTAAATAGTAATAACTGGGAATTGATGGTACCCAACTGACTGAAAATATTTTACACAATTCTCAAATTATTTTGTAAGAATAGTAATAGTGAAGATAAGAATATGTGACCAGAATCTCTCAAGTCACATAAATAATTATTTTAAATGGTGGAAAATTCAAATATAAAACTCTGATAATTCTATCCCCTTATCAGGGGGTACACAATCAATATGTTTTTTGTCCTTGACATTGATAAATTCTAGCACCTAATAAACTTGTATATTTTATTATATCAGCATCAGAATATATCATTTATTAAACTCTTCAATAACTCTTTAGAGGAGCCATCTGCTTTCTCCATATCAGGAGCCAGGGAAAAAGCAGGTGGCTCTTCTAAGGAGTTATTGAAGAGTTTAATGAAAGGATATTTGTAATGATTTGGACAGAATTAATTGAACCATCAAAAGATGTTATGGCACCAAGGATGAGTAGCAGCAGGAAACTGTTATCACCCCTAAACCCGAAGGGGCCAGGAACAGAATTGGTTGGCCAATATCCTTGAGTCCTGTCGAAGAGGGTACCTGACAGCAGATATGAAGGAACTTCAAGAAGTTCCCCAGTTTCTCTCTTGCCTCCCATTGGCCAAACTAAAGTGGAACCAGGAGCCAGATGGTCCAGGGGATGCAATCTCAAAGTGCAGCCACTTGAGGTAGAGTTCAGGGTAAAGTAGGGTAGACAGGAGACCAATGGGGACATTGACACAAATAGAATACAACACAATGAGGACTTTAAAAGTCAGTTGAAAGTCTAATAATCCTCAGGATCAGTATAAAGATATTCAAAATATTTAACAGATGAAAAAGGGAGTGGGCATTTTTTTCTAAATACATTTTATAGTGTGTATTTGAGGTTTATAACATGGGATACAAACAGATAGTAAAATGGCTACTACAGTGAACAAATGAACATAATTTCACCAAGTTTGGTGTGTATGACAAGAGCAGCTAAAATCTACATACTTCCTACTTTGCATTCTTTGAACTACATTTCCACATTTCCTGTCTCCCACCACTGTTTTATTCTCTGTGTATATTTGTCCTTTTAAAAAAAGATTCCATATGTAAGTGAAATCATGCAATAGTTTTCTGTGTTTGACACATTTCACTTAGCACAATGTTCTTCACATCTACCCATATTGTGGCAAGTGGCAGAATGTCCTTTTCTATGGCTGAATGAGAGGCTATTTCTGTTTAGGGGAACGAGTGTGGTTTGCTCTCAGTATTAAGATAAAATGATGCAAAATTGGTTTTTTGAGATACATCATTTTTGCTGGTCATCCTAACATGTGCCGTTTAGTCAGTACGCATCACAAGTGACTCATGAAAGAGACCGGGAACAAAGATCTGTACTATAAAATGTTCTACAACTGATATTGAGTTCATAAAAAAACTTAGGATTTAATTATTCTATTAACATTTTGTGCCTAGACAACGGATTTTGGACTCCCATTTGGAAACCAACTGGTGAAATCATCATGCAAACAGGTTTGGGATGTTGACGTGGTTTGGGTCTATGTCCCTGCCCAAATTTCACGTCAAATTGTAATCCCCAATGTTGGAGGTAGGGCCTGGTTGCAAGCGATCGGATCATGAGGGTGATTTTCCCCTGGTGCTGTTCTTGTGGTAGTAAGTGAGTTATCACGAGACCTGTTGGATTAAAGGTGTATAACCCCTTCACCCCCTCCTTTTCATCCTGCCCCAGCCATGTAAGACCTGCCGGCTTCCCCTTCATTTTCCACCATGATTGAAAGTTTCCTGAGGACTCCCCAGTCTTGTTTCTTGTACAGCCTGTGAAACCAATTAAACCTCTTTTCTTTATAAATTCTTTATAAATTTTTAAATACCCAGTCTCAGGTATTTATAGCAGTGCAAGAACAGACAAATACAGATAACTAGGCTTTGATTTACACTACCGTCTGCTCTGGGGCAACTTTGAGCTAGTGATTAGGAGCAGCCATTTATACTTTTAGGTAAGAACATACTAGGGATGTTGCATGGGTATATTACTAAACTGGAATAATAGAAGGTGATAGTAAAGGATATAAACAAAGAGGCAGCAGAATTTCCAGGTCATCTTGTCATACTTAAAAACAAAGCAATATAACAGCTGGATAAATATGTATAATAACCATGACTCCAAATTTTTCTATTTGTAAGAATTAATGGAAATGGTAGAGAAAAAAGCAAGATTCCTCTACCTTCCCTAAAAGAGAAAGGACATAAATGTAATTTGCAGGAGAAACACTACCAAATAATAAACTTAGAAAATTATTCAAATGTGGTAGTAATAGAAAATGAAAACCAAAACGGATGAGATTTTTCTCTAATATTTGAAGTCATTAAAAATAGATTTTTCCCCTCAATATTTCTAAAGGTGACAAGAGCTGCAAATACCTCAGTGCTAATGGAGTTATAAGTTTATCATTGCTCAAAAGCAATTTCTCAACAAATGCTTATGAAATTTAACTTCATTTGTTAAGTAATTTTAGATGGTAATTACTGTTTTAGCATACAGCCCTAAGAACAGTAATTACACCAAAGATTTGTGTGCTGAAATGTTCATCTCTATAAGAGTTAAAAACTAAATACAATTCAGATTCCTAAAAATAGGGCAGATATAAATGATCTTTATACGAGGAAATATGCCGCATCCTTTAAAATGTTGGTTTTGTAAATTTCAGTATAGTAGGAAATCGTTTGTGATAGTGTTTATATAAATGTGAGACATAAACTTGTATAAACAATATATAATTAATTATATATCCATAGACATATATAAATGTACATGTACACATATATATCTTCATATATGTATTTCATACATCTTTTTATAATAAAGACTGGAAAGTATATAAAAACATTAATTCTATATTATATATTTGTTTGGATGGAATAAAATATTGCAAGTACTCTTCTATCATTCTGCAAAATTCAGCCAATATGGCTAGCTAGATTTTTTTCTTCAATATTTTTGAAAACACATGACTTAAATTCTGTGGTATGTTGAGCAGAATAAGGTGATCTCATATGTTTATTAGAACAGATGCAGTGTGCTCATCCACTTGGTTGCTATAGAAGTTTCCAAATCTGCTATTGTCAAGAATTTGCATGTGTCAGTTTTGTGACACTAAAAAAAAACTGTTAGATATTGTGAATTTAAATTTTTAGGAAGTGTACTGGTATTAATTAAAGGCTATATTTTGTCTTAGACTAAAAACATATATTTCTGAAGATGCAGGCTGCATGACTGAAAACATAACTCAGAAATGTGACATTTGGTTTTAAAAAAAGGAGAGAGAAAAAAAATCTGTGGAATTCAATCAAGTTTGCATATGCTGCTGTCTAGAAAGTGTGGATGCTCAATTGCCAAATATAGATTATGAGATATAAATGGGATTTTTTCCCTTCTGAAAACAATATACTTCTATACATGGTACTTAAGGGAAAAAGATATACAGATCTTCTGCAATTGTTAAGAGTGAAGGGATTGAATTTTTTTTTCGGGGAAATATATTTTGATTTACTAAGTTGACTGACTTTCTAAAATATCCAGGAGTTAGGTTAATCTAGTATATTATCAAGTGTATTCCATTGGTTGCTATTACATGCTCTATTTAAAAAACAGAGTGGGCATTGTTATTTGTAAATTTGGGAAATACAGGTCAAACAAATTTCTTTTTTTATTGTTTAACTGTGAGACTTCTCAGTGTTTTAAATAAGTAATTGCTAATGTTTTTGAGTGCTTGCTGTGAGTTAGGACACTATGTTAAGTTTTGCACATGCTCTTTACAACAGTCTTATGAGGTTGGTGTTATTATTATCTCATTTTGTGGTAAAGATACTTAGAAAGGTTAAAACTATTTGCCTGTATTTACATAGACATTAACTTCTGAAGGAGGTATGTGGTCCAAAGCAGACCAGAATCGAAGTCTGAACTCTGAACCACTTGGAAAATATGTCACCTCTTCTTATCAGCTGATACTTACTGATAGTCTCCAATAATACAAGATAGTAAAGTGGGTTTCCCAAATTTCCTGGATTATATACCTCAGGGGTCCCCAACCCGCAAGTTAGGACTGGTATTGATCTGTGGCCTGTTAGGAACCAGGCTACACTATAGGAGGTGGGGGGCAGGTGAGTGAGCAAAGCTTCATCTGTATTCACGGCTGCTCCGTGTCACTTGCATGACCACCTGAGCTCCGCCTTCTGTCAGATCAGAGTTGGCATTAGAGTCTCATAGGAGCACAAACCCTATTGTGAACTGTGCATGTGAGGGATCTAGGTTGTGGGTTCCTTATGAGAATCTAATGCCTGATGATCTGTCACTGTCTCCCATCACCCCCAGACAGGATCATTTAGTTGCAGGAAAACAAGCTCAGGGCTCCCACTGATTCTACATGACTGAGAGTTGTTATAATTATTTTATTATAAATTACAATGTAATAGAAATAGAAATAAAGTGTACAACAAATGCAACATGCTTGAATCATCCTGAAACCATCCTCCCACTACTAGCCCTTGTAAAAAATGTCTCCCACATAATCAGTCCTTGTTCCCAAAAAGTTTCAGGACTGTTGATCTTCCTTATGTTTTTTTCCAAAGAATCTGAGTCTTTGTGTTTCACAACCCATTTATTTTGTTAGTAGTCCAAGTTTTATATCTTACCTGCAACATCTAGCTACAAGATTAAACATACTTTGTTTTTTAGAGTTTCTCTTCCAAAATCAGTGAGGGAAGGGTCATGAACGAAGGAAAATCTGAAGATAGGCCATGGGATCATTAGATATAGAAGGAAATATATATTGTATTGATAGCAAATTAATGATGAGTTTGGTTGGCTTTTTAAATCAAGATGAGCTCTTCCTTATTACTGGTATTAAAATATCATTTAAAATATTCTAATAGTTCATTGCTGGGCTAAGCCTTTGGTCCTTGAAGCAATTCACAGAAGAAAATAATTTCTAAAAGTTAAACAGAAATAAAACCTGAAGAGAACTCTGCTGATTTTTTTTTCCTGAAAATAATAAAATAACAAGAGGTCCACAGAGTGCTTTCAGTAAACCCCAGCATGGGATACAAAGAAAATGAAGAAAATCTTTCTTGACCCTTTTAAAAGTTCCTACTGCTTCCTTGATCAAGGAGTTAGTATAACTCATTGGGAACAGTGGCCTGGTATAATTTAATACCAGTTTTCAATAAATGAAATTTGTTTTTCACCTGGACTTGAGAACAGCAAAGTAGATCCAGTTCAACATACATGACCACATAAAAAACACACTAAATTATTTATGTTGTTTTTAGTAGTGGTGTAGCAGAGAATATCTACTTTTAATGCAAACTTCTCCTATATTGAATTATGTATGGTGAATAGCTTAACAAATGTCTATTCAATCTTCAGGAAATTTTTTCCTTTGGCCTAAATTTTATAAGGAGCTAGATTAGGTCTACACTGCAGGCCTGTTGCTTTATAATAAGCATTTGACTTTCATCTAATGGTATTTGTTTGTGTAAGGAGCTGTCATACTAAAACATCCACATTCATGATATATCGGACTTTAATTACAGGGATCATTTTTGGTAGGGTTTTAGGGGCCACAGAAGTGGTCACACGTCAGTATTTTCTCATGTTCTGGCACATATCTGTGATACCTTGGAGACAGGCCAGCCCTAGATAACTACGTAACTATTAGACAAGTCTTAAAAAGGGAAAGGGAACATTCTTGGGGAAGTAATTCACATGAACATAAGAAAAACTCTTCAAGTTCAGTGGGAATTCCATAGAGAAAAAGGGAACAAAACAAGGGAGATAAAAATTCAGTTTTGGGTCATATTAGGCAAACTTTACAGATGCAAAGACGGTAGCATGAGATTTTATTTTCTTTAGTATCATGATGTATGTATGATGATGATATTCATCAAGCTAAGCCTAACCACCTGGAATTTAGAACAGTGTTATTGTATGCGCCTGTGCCAGGCAGTGATTTTGATTACCTTGGAATCGTTTTGGTTGCCCTTTAAAAATGCAAACTGTCTTCCTCCATCCCAAGAAATTATGATTCAACAGGTTTGGGGAGAGTTCAAGAAGCTGAATAATAATAATTTTTAAAAATCTCTAGAAAGTCCTGGTACACAGGACCCATTGTGGAACTAGCAAATCAGATCACATAGAACTTAAATAAATAAGACACAGTGGAAGATGACAGGCTGAATCACTGAATTAGTAGGTTGATGGATAAGCTTAAGTCTTGAAGTAAAAGTGGGTCAAAGGGGCAGGGAAATACTTCCCCCGATACTAATCAGTACCTCATTTCACTTTGGTAGAATTTTAGCTAATTTTTTACAACAAAAATAAGAATAATATTTCTCAATCTTCCTGGCATTTAGGTGTGGCCATGTGACTGATTTGTGGCTAGCGGCATGTCAGAGAAAATGTCATATCTAGCAAACATTTTGCCCCACTCCATCATTCTTCCCTCTCCTCTGGGTGGTTGGACTATGAAGCTGCCAAATTTGAACACCAAGACAGAGGGATGACCTTGGGGGTGGTGGCACGGTGACCTGAAAGGAGCCAGGATTCCCAGAGATTTAGTAGATGAGAGCTTTCACACCAGCACTGGCTTAGAGATCCTGGGTATTTAAAGGAATAAAATCCACACTTTGATCTTGACTTTCAAACCATTCCTGAGATCTAAGACTCCCAATTTAAAAATTATCTAACATTATGCATATGAGCCAATGTCAAGGTTACATTGAAGGAATGGTAGCCTGGGATGCCAAGAGCAGATACAGAATGAGCCAGAAACAGTTCCTTGTGTTGGTTCTATGTATTTTTGAACATTAAAAAGCAATGCTAGTAATACACGTGAAGTTCGGGAAATGTGTTGTTTAAAGACAACACTGAAAGAGTAACATTTCTAAAGGTTTTGCAAAAATAGAAATAACATTCCACCTTGCATTACTATGGCCTAAGACAACCTTGATTGAACCTAATTAACAAGACTAATGAAAGTGTGTGTGTGTATTTAAATTAAAAAAATTAAAGAGTAGCTATATAATGAAAAGTAGAACCTTTATTTTTGTACTTGTTTTTAGAGAGGCATGTAGCAATAAATGTTATATGTATAATAAGAATTGTGCATTTAGAAGACATGAATAGCTTTACTCAAAATATATGAGAAGTGAATGTTAATTTTGCTTGGATATTTTTGATATTATGATTCTAAAACCTTTATAAAAGAGCCAGTGTAGAAATGAATGCTGACTGAAGGTCAGTGTGTTTTATTAAAATTAAATCCTGGTAAGAATCTAGGATGACGTTTTGCTACTTTGAATTTCAGAGAAAGCATTTCAGGTTTTGAAAATAGATTCTGGCAGTTTATTCCAATAGCTTAGAATTTAGTTTTCTTTAATCAGCTCGTGTTGGCAATCTGGATAATATTGCTTATCTTTAGTAGTGTTTTTGATGCATTGACACTTTCTCATGGGCACATTTTTAGAATTAAGGAAAAGACCTTTTCTTTTCACTATACATGTTCATTTTAACAAAAAAATGCAGATGATCACATAGAAGAACATGAAATATACCATAACATATTTTCCTGAGACACCCTCTTTGAAAATCATTCTCTATTATTTGTTTAACTTCTATCTATTTTGTTGCTTTTGTTTTTTAAATGCCTATGTTAAATTGCAAGATTGATAAGCCTCATTATAAAAAGGTCAAAATATATTAAATGTTATGTTGTAAAATATGAGATTTTTCTCTATGCCCCACCTCTAATAAGACTTCTTTCTCTTCAGGTAAATGGAGTTCACAATGTAGAGTGCATTTTGGCACACTCAGCTAGACAGAGCATGAGCACACACAGGCCCACAGTGATACTTGCATAATATGCTCAGAAATGTTTTTTATAACATAGAGACAGGTTTCTCTCTGTACATACATGCACATACACAAATAAGTATTTCTGTGGTACAATTTGTTTTACTTAATAACATACAAAATTTCAAATAAGTTACACCCAGGTAAAATTAGTTTGATTAATTAATCCCCAATTAATACTGGTCAGTTTCAGCAACAGAAATCTTCTGAATTCTAAGTACAGGGTTCTTTTGGAGAATGCATATATCTTTGAAGTGCAAAAGTAAGAGAGGTACAGAAAATCTAATGCTGTACTTGCAGGTCCTAAACAGTGTGTAGGGTAAGAAAAAGATATTACAAGGATCCTGACTGTAAAATAAGAGCTAAGATAATCTATTCATAGATGATATGATCATCTGTGTAGAAAATTCTGTGAAATTTATAAACATGCTACTAGAACTAAAAAGCGAGTTTAGCAAGATCATAGAACACAAGATTGACATATAAAAAATCTATATAATAGCAACAAATAAGCAGAAATTAAAAATTAAAATACCATTTATAATAGCATCAATAATATTATATACATAGTGGCACATCTAACAAAAGATGTGTCAGACCCGTATACTCAAAATCATAAAACACTACCTACAGAAATAAAAGAAAATGCAAATAAATTATTAGCTATATCATGTTCCTGGATCAAAAAACTTAAGATAACAGTTCTTCCCAAAATAATCTATAAATTCAACACAATTCCAATCAAAATTCTCAATTTTTTGGTAGGAATTGATGAACTGATCCTAAAATTTATATGACAATGAGTAAATACTATTGGCAAAGAGGAGCCAATTTGGAAGGCTTTTACACTATCTAATTTTAAGATTTTTAAAAGTCTATGGTAATCAGCAGTGTAATATTAAAAGGCTAATCAATATACAAGAATGGAGGATCCAGAAGTGACTTATACACATATGATCAATGAATATTTGACAAAGACAGAAGCAATTCAGTGGAGAAAGAATGGTCTTTTCAACAAATGGTGCTGGATCATACCCATACCTTGTCTTTTATGCTAAAATTAACTCAAAATAGATCAAAGACTTTAATGTAAATCTTCACACTACAAAAGTTACAGAAGAAAACATGGGCGCATATCCTAACTGCCTAGTTTTGTGAATAAACATGTACTGGAAAACAGTTGTGACTCTTTGTTTACGTATTGCCTTTTGCAATGAAATGGTAGACCTCAATAACAGAGATTGTGTGGTCCACAGAGCCTTTAGTTTTACTAAAAACTAAAATATTTACTAACAGGACCTTTTGTGCAGTTTGCTGACCCCTGCTTAGATTATAAGGAATAGAAAACCCAATGAAAGCTGGCTTCTTCTCTCATATAAATAGACATCCAAGAGGAAAATGGCTTTGGGGTTGTCTTAATGGGGCAATGCTGAGTTCTGTGGGCCCACTTTATCTTCAGACAAATAAGATGGCTGCAAGATTTCACGGCTTCACAGCGCAGATGGTAATATCCAGAGGGAGGATAAAGAAGTTGTTCCTTCCTGTGGTTTTGTCTTTGGTTTGTGGAACCCTTCCTCAGCTAACCTCATGCTCCCTGATCCGGTGACAGTCTTCTCCCCGAATTACTCCCCTTTTAGTGAACTCTTTGGCATAAGGCTTACACCTGTGTTCCTGAATCAACCACAAACGGGGAATGGCATTACCCTCTGATTACTCAGGGCCATCCTGTGGGTGGGGATTGTTAGGAAGCGAGATGAAGCGATTTAGTGATGCCCTTCATGTTTTCTCCTGTGAGCCCAGACAGCACTGTTTGTTTAGGATTTACGTCATTAAATTTCTTGATCTTTTCCCTTCCCTTCTCTTTTCTCTCCCCTCCCGTCCTCTCCTTTTTCATAGTCTTTTTTCATTTTTTTGAGATTCCATTGCTAAAAATGCTTGTAATGTTTCATCTTTATAAATATTCTTAGCCATTGATTGGAGATAAACACCTTCGTAATAAAAATAAAACATATTTCTACCTAGAGTATTATAAAAATCGTTATTAGAATGTACTTTCAAATTTCAAATGCCTTTTATTATATATTTAAATACTATTTAAAAGTGTTAAATCTAGAGGTGTAATGAGTTATATAGATAGATGTTCCAATATCACTTATTTTTTTCATTTCTGGAGTATGCCCTTTCTGATTTTGGACTATATCTTTCAACATATTCAGGTTATATTTTATCTAGAAGTTTTTCATCTCTTTTTAAGGTTTAAATCTATATTTGGGAGTTTCATTGGGTTTTGACATTCATCATATAAACTCTGATATCAAAGCTTCATAAAATGGTTTTGATACATTTTTTTCTTATTCTATATTGAAATGCTATCAACAGAAGTGGAATATTCTGTTCCAAAATGGTTTGATATGACTGACTCTTAAAACCATCACTCCAGGAACATTTTAAAATTACCTTGATTTATTGGCAAGATAACATTTGTTTTTCTACTCAATCAACTTTTTATAATTTTTCTAGTAGAATATTCTAAAATTCTTATAGAGCTTGATTTTTCTCATGTTAAGTATATGTTAGTATATGAATTCAATAACACATATGTAAATTATTGTATAAAAATAACTGTAAAACAACATAAAATAGTTTTTTTCTTTTAGAGACTAGACAAATTACATACATTTTATAAATACCCAACCCAGAACGGTACACATGCACGCAATGAGCAAAATTAAAATTAGATCTTAAAAGTTTCATAGTCAACATGAGAACCAAATGTTTTCTTCTGATAAAGGAAAATAATACCAATGTCAATTGCACAATAGAGGGACTAATATGAAGATCAGATTTCATCTCTATATGCCGTTTTATAAATATCTGTTTTGGCTTGTATGATATTGTAGTCATATTAAGCTTCCTCCTCATTTTAGTCACCTTGATATAGAAATATATATAAACATTTAAATATCAAATCACCTCTTAGACATGCATGATCACATTCTAATACTATAGATAAGACCCACTGGCCATTACTTTGCTTCCTAAAGATTTTTCTAGACTGGTAATTAGCTGCCTAATAGATGATTCCAGGAAAGAACAAAGCCAGTCTAATTATTCAAGAAGTTACTTTTGTACCAGAACTGTTGTAGGTGGACTGTAATTTTTTGTAGAAAGTTTAGGACTTCACTACCAGACATTCCTATTCAAAGATATTTGAAATCAGTTTTCCCCTAAATATCTTTTGATAGCAAAGCTATTTACTATTTAGAATCCTGAAATGTTGATATTTAAAATAAAAAGATAATTTAAATATAGCAGTACCTTCAAGAATAACATACGACCACATTGATTTTTTCTTGCAGACAAGCAGGTGCATTTTGTTAGATCTTAAAATTAAGATTGCAGAGTTTTTCCCTGGAAACCAATATCTCTGCTGTAAATGTGTATGACAATATTATAGTCATAGAATATAGTAATTAAAATTGTGAGGTTTTTCTGGAATTGTGGTTTTTCCTCTGGATATTTAGTATTACTTGAAATAGCATAATCCCCTTTTAAACTATTAAAGTTTAGTTTAAACTCATTTAGCTGAATGAGATATTAGACTGTTACGTATCATTAAGAAAATAAATTAACACTATCCAGAGACAAATGTTTATAGTTTCTGAGTAATATATAACTTTTAGTAAAAGTGAAAAAAATTAATTTTCAAAGCACATTGAGACTTCCAAAATTACAGTGACCATTTCAAAATTCAGTGTTATGGATAAGAACACTGGCTTTATGTTGGCCCAGGCAGTTCAGAGTCTCACCCTCCTGTGTCTTTAACGCCTGAAGTTCCTTCATACTTATTGTATAATGCTTATATTTATTTAACTATTTATTTTCTTAGTTAATTATGTTTTCCTGTCTTGGGGAAAACTTGGAGAGTGACATATTGTGTTCATTTATGATTGCTTTCAAGTATATGGCTTCAAAAAATCTCTGTACTCCTTTCTTTTTTTTACTGCAAGCTCCGCCTCCCGGGTTCCCGCCATTCTCCTGCCTCAGCCTCCCGAGTAGCTGGGACTACAGGCGCCGCCACCTCGCCCGGCTAAGTTTCTGTATTTTTTAGTAGAGATGGGGTTTCACCGTGTTAGCCAGGATGGTCTGGATCTCCTGACCTCGTGATCCGCCCGTCTCGGCCTCCCAAAGTGCTGGGATTACAGGCTTGAGCCACCACGCCTGGCCTCTGTACTCCTTTCAAAGAAGAAATGTATTTCACAGAATTCCTGGGAGTCTTCTCTTATCAAAATCAATGGTCGGATTTCAATATTTCAGCTAAATTGTGTGCAGGTACTTGTTCATTTGATTGGCTTCAAATGAAGTAATTATTGGATCTCATTATGGCCAATTACTCTTGTCCTTGGAGAGGTTTTAAAGGGGTCACAATTGAAGCCGACTCCAAGCTGCAGGTAAAGTCCTTCTTGCCTAGCCATACCACGCATATATCAAAAAGTAGTGGCTCTAGATACGCTTGGGCATATCACATACACGAGCACACACACACAAGTAATTTCATTAACTAAATCTCCTGTGGTGCTCCTTGAACACTATTCAGTGGATCTTTATATAAGCAATCATTGACTAGTAAAGTGATACTTTAGTTTTTAAACATGTTCTTATCCTGTAATGTCTGCCTCATTTCTTACAGTCATAAAATCATGACTGGCTGGGAAAATGAAATAATTTCTGGTTTGGACAATTATACACAGTTGACCTTTGAACACTGTGAAGGTTAGGGTTGCTGACTCCCTGCACAGTTGAAAATGTGTAACTTTTGACTCCTCAAAAACTTAACTGCTAATATCCTATTGTTGACTGTAAGCCTTATTGGTAACATCAATAGTTGATTAACACATATTTTGTATGTTACTTTATTATATGCTATATTCACATAATAAATATGCTAGAGAAAAGAAACTGATAAAGAGAAACATAAGGAAAAGATAATATATTTACTACTTATTAAGTGGAAGTAGATCATCATAAAGGTCTTCCTCCTGGTTGTCTTCACCCTGAGTAGGCTGAGGAGGAGGAGGAAGAGGATGTGTTGGTTTCACTGTCTCAGTAGTGACAGAGGTGGAAGAAAATCTGCATATAAGTGGAACCGTGCAGTTCAAACCCATGTTGTTCAGTAGTCAACCGTATA
The DNA here is from genome assembly GCF_002776525.5 of Piliocolobus tephrosceles. Taxonomy (NCBI): domain Eukaryota; kingdom Metazoa; phylum Chordata; class Mammalia; order Primates; family Cercopithecidae; genus Piliocolobus; species Piliocolobus tephrosceles. The sequence continues at coordinate 17,445,043 of NC_045437.1, forward strand.
TGTTCGTCATATATGGTTGTGCAGGTTGTTCACTGCATAAGTGCACTAGGGCAAGGTGGCAAGTGGAAGCTGAAATTAATCCTGGACTCTGCCGTTTGTTCAAGCCGTTTGACCTTATTAAACCTTATGTCCTCCACAGTCAGGGCCACTTTTTTTCTAATTGCCCAGAGGTACAATTGGTTTACTGTAGCAATTGGGTTTGTGAATTTCATATAGTCACAGAAAAATGTGATACTAAAATGTCCTGAGGCTATGTCACTACCGTATGTTAAAAATATGCTGAGATTTATCCCTGAAGAACAACCTTAAATTTATTCAATCACACATGTATTACTCTGTTTTTCATCTACACACGTTTTAAAATTTTAAGCAAAATATTCCATCTCTGTGCTTTAAGCTCCATTGCTTAGTTTGATTTCCATAAAAATGTCATAAGTATAAATATTAATAACTAGCTGTAAATCAAATAAATGAAAATGATGAACAGTGTGAAATACTCGTGAGCCACTCATAAGAAATTATTAGGTTGTAACATGAAACTGCCATCTTTGTGGTTCATAATAGTCAAATATTATTGATTTCTTATGGTTCAATCTAATAAATGCTTTGCTAATGAAGCTTTCCCTCAACATAGTTCCCTGATCTGGCATTCATCCTACATCTCATGTTCCTTATTCAATTAAAGGCGTAGTTCTAAACACACTTACTTTAAGGACTTCTTATCGGTTGGTATATTACTCTGTTTTTCATTTATTACTGCATTTATTTTTCTCTTATTCAATATTTATTTGTTGAATACCTGCTCTTTAGCAGTCAAACACATCCAAGTGGTTTATAGGTTCATTGTTCTTAAGAAATGTTGGGGTTTCCTGTCTTAGAATGTCATCGTTGGCTCTAACACTTCTGTTCTAGCCTATGGAATTTTGAATGTAGGGGCTTGGTGCTTGTGTGTAAAATACTTAGTTGGGAATATTAAAGTGAAGAGTTGTAAGAGGAGGTGTTAGGGCTGATATAATAAAGTACCCTAGACCGAAGTGGCTTCAGTAACACATCAAAATCAAGTGGGGAGGCTTAAAATTTAATCTTCAAACATCTGACTTTTCTGGCTTTAGCTTCTAGCACTGTTATTTTTTATAAAGCTCCCAGGTTGTGCTAATGTAAAGTGCAGGTGTCCACAAGCTTCTTTGGAGCAAAATCAACACAGGCTGGAGGTCATCAGCTTTCACTCAGTAAAGACCGTAAATATTGAGGTCAGTTAGGAGGACTTCCTTTTATCAGATGAAAATGGTTGATGAGACTCTGTTGTTGAAACAGTGGTAAAGGTTATTGTGCTGTGATTGGAACAAGGTTATTATGAAGAAAACCTGAGAAAGGTCCAAACATAAGAGAAGGCATATAGCAAAAGGTAAAATCAAATAAATTTAAACAATTATGGATATGCATCCTTAGTGGGATAGAAAGGAATCTGTTTGACTCTCAGTTATTTTTAATTTGAAAGTTTATTTATGAGTTTTAAGAATGGTTATGTTTTTATGGAGCAAGTGATTTAATTATTAGTTAAGTGATTTAATACTTAGCCTGTTATCAGGATTTGTTGTTGCAGTTGTATTTGCTAGTTTTGGGCTTGTTGGTAGGTCATTCACCTCTTTGGATCTCATCGTCTTAATCTGTAATATGGGAGAACACTACTTGAGCTGTTTCTATCACAGTAAAGAAACACTCTCTTTAAACTAAAAGACCTGTGCAAAAAAGAAGTAGATACTTGTTGACAATGCTAACATTTTTTTTTTTTTTTGCAAGTGGGTGCGTAGAGAATGCTAGTGTTTTCTAAAGTTCCTGGGATTTTTGCGATGCATATGGTATCCTATATTCCTGTTCTATTAATAGATGTGCTCTCTTAGTGACTGTTCGACCTAATCATATTTGTAACTTTTAAAATATTTCCCTTTCCCCTTCTAGTTTTGAAAATAGGCTCAACGTCTATTTAAATTCATTAGCTATACAAAAGAGACTTCTTGTTATTATGACAAAATAATTTAGTAGAAGTCAAAAGATTTAGGTTAGTGTCTTAATTTTGCTGGGTTCTTGTAGGAGGACCATGGTTAAATCATCAGCTTCTCTGGTGCTTATTTCTTCAATTTTCAAAGCAATGTGACTGCATTAAGCAAACAAACACACTTCTTTAATTTCTGTGATTCTATGGTATATTGGTTTACAATTTTATTTGTATAGTATACCCACAAATGTTATAAATTTCTTTTGGTCATAAACATTGAATCAAATCATTGAATATACACTTGTTTTCTATATAACAGTATATGGTCATTTTCAATATATCACACGTTATGAGTTATATTCAGAAAACTATATTAGATTTTATTCTTTCTCAAATTGTATGACATAATTGACCAAAGGATAGTATTTTTCATATTTGAAGCACACTGATATAAAATCCATATTCTGTTCTGAGATGCTTGCAATGTTATGGGATTCTCATAAAATTTTACTTTTCTATATTTAAATAGTGAAGAATAAAATTTCAACCAATAAATATTTATCTTAATGTAATGAAATGCTGACTAAGCATAATAAAATGTTATTTAATGTCATTATAATATTTTGATATATATTGAAAAAGAATGTATATTTTGATTGCCTATCAAGTTTTAAAAGTTGTCTTTTATTAGAAACATCTTTTATTTGAGATGCACTTTTTCACTTTAACTGATTTTAACGTATTGTTTCCAAACAGTGTCTTTTAGGACATACCTCTGATAGATAATTAAGACATAATTTTTGCTTTTAAGAAGCTAAGAAATCAGAGGATGAAGGCATCAACTCAGATAATTATGATACAAAGCCAAATTTGATGCATCCTTTAAGGACAGTGTAAAAAATAAAGAAAAAAAGAAAAAGTCTAAGTGGTTTCTAGAGGAGTTATGTATTCTTTCCACATTTCATCAGGACTCGATAAAGACACTTGTTTGCTGGCACATTTAAACCTCAAGATGATGGGAGGACTAATGAGAGTGATGTAAATAAACCTTTTTGGGGCATGTGGCCTTATTCTCCCCCTTGGTTTCTTGAGTTGTTTATATTTGAGCCTGATGTTTTGTCCTGTTGAAGTGAAAAAGTAAAACAGGCTCAGTCTGGAGCAGAAGGCCCAATAGGCTGCTAACTTTGCACTGGTTCTAAGTCAGGTTCTCTTTTTCCAGTAGAGAGGGTCCTGGTGGATACTTGGGTCCAAATTCTTTCAGGAGAAAAAAGTATTAGTGCTTAGGCCAAAACACTGCTGGGAGGCAATTTTCTGTGAGCCTTCCTGTTACTGTATGTCTCTATTACAAAGGCATGTGTGTCTTTGTTCCAGTATCTTCACAGATTCTCTTCAAAGATATTTGCATGATGAACAACCTGGGAGATAGAGCTAGTGTCTCCCTCAGGAGCAATAAGCAGGTTTGTTTCCTGTCCAGTAATACATGCGTGTGTGTGTGTATGTGTGCATGTGCGCGTGCGTGTGCATGCATATCTTGGTTTTTCAAAATACCAGTTATTTTTGGAAGCTCATCTTTTGCCATGATTTACAAAACAACCTTTACTACCTTCCACTCAGGGTTCAAACTCAACAAACATAATGTTGATCTTCTCTGTTTTCCCAGTAAGTGGTTTTTAACTGACGTTTTGGACAGTAAAAACTTGAAAAGAATGATCGAAATGTGAACAGAAAGAGGACCATCAAACAATGAAATATGTGGATAGAAATAGATAAAAATAGAAAATAAAAAAAAAAGGGATAATGTTGATATATCTGACAGAAAAAAAGGCAGCCACAGCCAGAATGTTCAGAGAAGGCTACCATAGATGTAGGAGATAGTTTTGTTGGCAGAACCATAGAATGACTCCAGCATCAGAGTAAGAGAAATTGGGAGCAGATTTGGGATGTGGCAAGTAATCAGGATGCATAATTAAATATTCTACGGAACATGAGTGACAACTGGTCCCTCACCACATCCCCCAGGTGCAAGGAGTGCTTATCTACCGTAAGTGTTCGTCTCTGCCATTAGAAAGAAATTGAACCAATTTTTAGAAGAAGGGGGTCATTAATATTCTGGCTGGCACTCCAATGTAAGACACTCACTGACTTGATGCTTCTCCACAGCACACTCTACTGGTTTGACCCTTGTGACACTTCAGCATAAATCCTGTCCTCAGCCACTCCTGTACACAAATATTTAATTCCATTCTCTCTTTCAGAAGAGAAGCAGTGTAGGAAAACACACCAACACAATAGCAATATGAATCAGCCTAAATCTTCATTTGTATAAGTGAGAAATCAGCCAGGATAGCCAGAGTTTTGAGAAAGACTAGCATTTTAGAAGTTTAGGCTCAAGATGAACATAGAAACGATATTATTCAAATAAAGTAGACATTTCATAGAACATAACATTTATCTTCTCCTATTTAGTATACTACAAAGAACTCAGGATGATGAAGTAAAATGGTAGCTTTGAAAAAATACAAAGTGAGATCAAGGTAGAGTTCTGATGTCAGAAATTTGTTTGCAGAGGTAAAAGTAACCAAGAATGCCTGGAAGGAAGATTTAGAAAATATTTCTTAGAACATTTACCAACAAGTCAAAGACGGAAAAATGTGAGACTAGAGTATTAACATAGGTGATTTCAAATATCAAAAAATGTTAAGAATAAGGGAGGAGAATGTTTAAATGGAATAAAGTTTGAAAGTTAAAATAAGACATGAGTTTTGATATTGAAAGGGCACCAAAAACCATAGCAAAATGGAATAAAAATACTGCTACCTAGGCATTTCTTTGTAAAATATCAGAATACAAAATTGTAAAATTTGAAAATGGTAAAATTTCACGGCACAAAAGAGGGTTCCATTAAGAAACAATCAAAAAGATCATCCAGGAAGGATCAAGAATCAGTTTTTTTCCACACTTGCTATTACCAATGCTGGATACTAGAAAGTTCAAGTTTTGGGAGTCAGGGGACGAACATACACAGGTTTCTATTTCTCCAGCCAACCACTTCGTTTAACAATAGGGTAAAATACTGTATTCTCAGAAATGCAAAATCTCTACAGGTCAATATTTTACAAACTCAGGAAACAAAGGGAATAATCACAGCTATTAGGAACAAGGGACTACAAATTCTTGAGGGAGCAAAATGTGAAATCTCAGATGAACTAAAATATGCAACGGAAACAAATGGCTAGGATGACAGCTGTGCTGCAGTCCTAGAAAGCAATCTGTCCAAACTAGAGATAAAGTGTGAGAGCTCTGTAAAAGAAGCCATTAGAAGTCAAGGGCAACAGTACCATCAGGAAACTGAAAGATCTTAGGAATTTCATGAAAAAGGCATATAGCCTATTTTTCAACATACTAATATAATCAATTATAAAATTTAGGAAAAAATGATCAAATAAAGTGTGGTGTGATTTTAGCAATCGATGGAGTACAGCAACAGAATTTGACTTTTATGTGGATAAAAGTTGGAATTATAAATCCGTAATACGGCTTTTGTCATTTACTGAATATCTGCACGCAAGAAGTAAGAGAAACCCTAGGCCTGAGGGCGGAGACCACAATTCAGTCCTTGACAGATCCATTTTACAGTTTGTTACATACAAGAGAACAAGCCAAGCTTCTCATTCTCCTCTCCCAAATGTATTCACCACACCTTCCAGAGGTACACACATAGATAAACTTCAAAAGATTATTACATTTGAAAGGATGTTCAAATATGAATCTGAAAACAAGAAGAGTCACAGTAAATGAGGCAAAATGTATATAGCTCAAACAAAACTCAATTATATATTTGCAAAGAAAGTCAGGTAACGGGAATGAGGAAGAGTTTAAGAGTTTCAAGATCTGTAAAGAGGTCATGACGGTTGTTCAAGGATACTCTGTCGGTTAGAACGTGTGACAAAATTATTTTGATTATATGGAGCTGCTTTATACTTCATCTTGAAGCTTGGAATATTCTTGAGCAACGCAATTTTACTGACATGTGTTGCCGGACTTTCTCCATGATCCAACTATAATATACTGTTCTGCTTTAACTAGTGTTTTCATAATTCAATATGTTAAATGTTCATTACTAGTTTAAACTTATGGAAACTTTAAAGAGTTAAAATCTAATCACTGAATTTGTCATTCAAAAATATTCCCGGCTGGGCATGGTGGCTCACACCTGTAATACTAGTACTTTGGGAAGCTGAGGCGGGAGAATCACAAGGTCAGGAGTTCAAGACCAGCCTGGCCAACGTGGTGATACACTGTCTCTACTAAAAATACAAAAATTAGTCGGGTGCAGTGGCAGGAGCCTGTAATCCCAGCTACATGGGAGGCTGAGGCAGGAGAACTGCTTGAACCCAGGAGGCGGAGGTTGCAGTGAGCCAAGATCTCGCCACTACACTCCAGCCTGGGTGATGGAGCAAGACTCTGTCTTGGAAAAAAACCAAAAAATCTCAAATGTATGTCTTTAGCTTTGTCTTCTCAGCTTCATATTTTTATGTGACTGGTGGGCATTTTGTTATATGTCATCCAGGACTTCATAGATACATTATCTAATTATTTTTTCTCCCAATACCAACTCCTATTATTTATTGATCCATTTTGCTTAATGGTATAAATATTTTAGTGGTGCTCACCTTCAAGACATAGTGGCAACCTTAGTGCCTTTTCTCTATATTCATAATTGTTATGGATTATCAACTTCAGTTGACTCTTAGTTTTAATTCTCTCTCATTTCAATCCTTTCTCCCTGTTGGTTGTAATGTTCCTAATTCAGGCTCCTGTTGTCTCCACCGAGATGATTGTTGTAACCTCTTTAATGGACATTGAATGTCCATTCTTTCTTCCTCTTATGCCCTCCATACTAAATCAGATTCAAATTTTTAAAATCCTGCCTATGTCTTTCTTCTGCTCAAAAATATTAAATTACTGTCCTGCATTCAAATTCCTTAGCCTGGCCCTCAAAATTTGTCACCACCTGCTACAAAAGCAGTGTGTCAAGAGGAGGCTCGAGGAGGGATCTCATTCTCTTTAATTCGCCACCTGATGCTTCAAACTGTCCAGCCAAAGTATTATCAAAGTAAAGCAAGGTGTTTGCAAGGCAAACGCAGCCTCAGATGGAGGTTAGGGCTCCTGCCTTCCTTTCTCATAGAAAACTCTAGTACTATATTTAATCTGACCCTAAACCAATGTTTTAGCTATGTGTTTCTACATTCCCCCACTAACACTGTACTTACATGTCAAACTGGTTTGTCACTGTCTCCTGAACCATTTGAATTTGGTGTACTACCCAAAATACGATCTCAATTTTTCATTACTACAGGAATGAAAAATTCCTCACAACTCAACTCAAATTCCACCTTTTCCACAAAGAAATTCCCTGACCCCTCTTACCTGATGGGATTACCTCCTTCAAGAAAGTATTTCTTTCTTTATAATATTTTGCTGTTAATTATTTATTCCTGTATCCTGGTCTGTTATTGTTACCTTAAGCTGTTAAAAAAAAGTTTGCTTAAGATTTTCACCTGTTACATTCTTACTTTTACAAGATTTTACAGTTTTGAGAGTAGGAACTGAGTTTTCATTCTCATTTTCCATGTCTTCACTATAGTTAAGTAAATGAATGGGGTCATAGTCATTGTAAGCAATTGACTTCCATGCATCATTGATGATTTAAATCAGTGGTTCCCACGTTGGGGTGATTTTCCTCCCACAGGACATTTGGTAATATCTGGAGACCACAGCTGGCTAAGGCGGGCTGAGAGGATGTCTATTTGCATTTACTGGGTAGAAACTAAGGATGCTGTTAGCAGTGGTTTCTTAAGATGCTACCCTGAACCCAACTCTTCAGTAACATTTCTTAAGAAATGCTATTGTGTGTCAAGAGGTGGCCAAGGGATCAGATCTTCAAAGCCACCATTCTACCTTTAACCAGAGAAGCTCTTTAAAAATCTGCATTAGATATTGAACTCCTTTATAGATCTTGATTTAAAAATGTCCACCATTAAGCAAGCCAACAAAAATCATGCCACTACTGAGAACCAATAGGTTACTATATAAAAGAGGAAATGCAGAAGACTATAATGGGCAAAGAATGTATAGAAAAAAAAAACATGTTGTTTAGTCAGATTTCACAGCTATGTGGAACAGAAGACTTCTTTGACTAAAGAGAAAAGGAATTTTATTGGGTAACTCCTGAGTCACTAAGAAATTGAAAGACCTGGTGAAGTACACAACTTCCAAACGAATGTTCTAAGCACACCAAAAAACATTCTGAAAGGGAAATAGCTGCTCAGTTCCCTAAACACTGGATGCTAGTTTACCCTGCTACCTCATCTGCTGTAGAAACTCAATGCCAGTGCACCTGTGTATGCATTCACACATCTTTTTTTTTTTTTTTTTCTCTCCAGGAGACTGATGATCTCTCTGGGAGACAGAGAAGGAGAGAGAGAGGGAGACAGAGAAGGAGAGAGAG
>NC_045437.1:17453559-17529508 GCF_002776525.5 Piliocolobus tephrosceles
GGGAGACAGAGAAGGAGAGAGAGAGGGAGACAGAGAAGGAGAGAGAGAGACAGAGACAGAGAAGGAGAGAGAGAGACAGAGACAGAGAAGAAGAGAGAGAGAGACAGAGAAGAGAGACAGAGACAGAAGTAGAGAGAGAAGGGGAGAGAGAAGGAGAGAGAGAGACAATGAGAGAGAACACATGTGTCAGAGGGAAATAGAGACCGGGTGCCTTCCGCCTGCGCCTTTAGCTCCTTATCTGCTTGAAGGATCTAAAGTCACATGCCTGCATCCCAAGTGAAGGCTGGGAAAACAGGTATCTGGTATTTTTAGCACTTATAAGAGAAACATTTTCTGTCCTTTGCCCAGGCAGTAAAAGGCAGGGGGATTCTTCAAACTCAAAAAAGGGTAAATATATTGGGCAGCCTTCAAAGTGACCACTAAGGAGTATTTTTAAATTCAAAGAAGTCATCGTCCACTTTTAACATAAAATTGATTCAAATAAGGCATAACTAATTTTAATATATTCTTTTAAATAAGAACAGCAATATTTGATCGATTATATGGTAATGCAAAACTAGCTTCTAAAAAAGGCTGTGAAAGTACAATGATAGCACACCTACTCCATTTATGAATTAATAGAAATGAATTATTCAGGATTTCCTCTTTACGTTTACTTTTTTCTCTCCCATGGTAAATTAATCATATGGATTCAAATAGCACTAGTTTTCTTAAATGCATATTTTCAGATTTAAAAATGTGTTATTGAATTTGGCCTCTTTTAACAACGACCTATTCTTAAGGCTGTGAAAGGTAGAGACTATAAAATTGCTTACAATTTCCAGAGTTATTACATCTAGTAATATTTCTATACCTATGCTTAGGTGTATCAAAGGAGAAAAAACAAATCACTTTCTTTGTTTTAAGGTTGTATGGTTGAATAGATCTTGAAGTCATTGAATTTAATAAAGTTTATGAGAATATAAAGGCTCAAGGATATATCTGTGGGATGTTATGCTTTCAAAGATGTGATAATTTTTATAAACTAAAGGAAAGTACGCTGCATCTTAAGTGACTCGTTGAGAATATTTTTCCCCAGAGATTGTTAATTTTCTGAAATGGAGAAAATTTCTTTTAGACTTCACTATTACCAGTGGCAGCCTGAAGAGCAATTCACATTTAAATAGCTATTTCATAGCATCTCATCCTTTGCCAGCTGCACGATCCTGCAAGACTAATGTGCACCCACCAAAGAAATTGGTCTTATAACATCACAACGCTAATGTACTTTGAATACCATGCCTCTGATATTTTTATTGAGATGTCGTCAGTTCTTACATGAGCTAGCTAAAAATATAACAGGCAATGGTGGAGAATGAAAGCTGCTTCTGTTAAAATTTTGGACCAGTCTATGATTACTCTAAGATGTATTATTTTTTCAATTTTTTCATTATACCCACATTTTATCCTTCAGAATACAGTAAATACCAGTCAATGTTACCCTGCATTAAATGCATACCGTATTATATTTTAGATGACTTTAACGTCAGTATGTTAGAGTCACAAGAATTTTGTTTCAAATTATAATTGCTCTGTTACTGCCTTAGACATTTTACAAGGAATAACTGCGTGTAGAACTTACAATATATCCTAAAGGCAATATTTTGGAAAGCACAACTATAATTTATAAATGGAATTTTATTTATTGATTGAACCATACAAGATTGGCTTTCATAGGTAAAATGTCTAGATATTGAAAATTTCATGTAGTTGAACCTACAGAAATTGAGTTTGTTTCAATATTACTTTCCCTTCAAGATCAATCTTTGCCCTTCCATTTTCCTGAAATTCAATAAAGTTTTGAAACCTTGGGAGAGTGTAGTGCATACCTGAACTTGTGCCTTAACAAAGTTAGTGAGTTCCTTTATAAGTTGTCTTGATGATACTTATCACAAGTTAATTAAAGTTTATTTTGTTGAAAATCCCTTTTGATTACAAAAATTATTCAGCTTCTTTTTAGTGGTCTAACATTCAGTGAGACCTTTTTTAAGGCATAAATAACCTTACTTTCTGATTGAAGACCTTCATGCACTAATTCTTTTCTCCAAATATTACTTCTGTCATCCTTGCAAATAGATTTTTTCTCCTGATCCTGCGCTAAATTTTTGTTAATTCCAAACTACTGGACACGCTTTTCTGTTTTGACATTTATACATTGCTTTATACATTTATGGCAGTTCTGTTGAATTTCAGTAGTTTGTATTATTGCTTTCATTTCAGCGCCTGAATTCTTGAAGAAAAATCTTGTTTCACTTGTCTTTGCATATAATACATAGAAAATGTCTTTGCTTATAAGTCATTCAAATAATGTTTAAATTAAATTGAATTCTGAAAAATAAATTGTTTTTAAAAAGGCCTAAAATATAGTAATCAAAAGAAAGTGATAGATTGGCCTTAAAATAATTAAATGAATATTGTATATTTTCATGTACATAAATGCAGTAATATATATAATATAATACATAGTATAGCTCTACAAATGCATATTTGTGTGTATACATACACCTATACATACAGACATATACGTATGTATGTATGTGGTGTGTCTATACATATATATGTATTCATGAAAATTATTTACATAATTGCTTTGTAATATTTTTGTGGAACCTGAATTGCTATTTTGTTACTACAAACACATAAGCTTCTGCATGTAGTCTTATTAACAATAATAGAAACATAGTGAGATTCTATAGCTTTCCAATTTCTTTCTGCACAATTTCAGTCTTTGCCTCCATTACCCCCCATTCATTCAAAACTTTTTCCCTTCCCTGATTCAGTAGGGAAAGTGGCAGATGCTGTTCATTGACTTTTTCTTCTCCTAACTCTGCTGCTTTGGGGACTTAAAGAGTACTTGCAGAGGTACCATTACTTTCAATGGCGAAAAACACAATTAGTTTTGCACCAACCTTACATATTGCCTGGGCCGTGCAGTGCACATCACGGGGTCCGTTTTTGTCTCCTTTAGTAAGCCGTTGAGCAGGCATCTGTTAGCTCCTTACCATGCTCATTAGATTATGGAGATTCCAATGATTATTGTTCCAAATTAGCTGAAATTCTAAAAATTGGAATTCCAATGTGTATTCTGTTACATAAATTATTTCTCCAAATTTGTTGATAATTTAGCAGTTTTAAGTGGAGCTTGCCTGTAAGTTCACTCAGTGAACACTATTGAAGTGCTTATGTGCAAGACACTGTAAGTAGTATGCACTTTTTAGATGAATTCTATGAATGAGCTTGTCCATTCCTATAGCTTCACCTACCACAATGATAGTGATGACTCTTACATTTGTGTATTTCAGTTGGATCTCTCTCCTGAACTTCAAATCCTCCTACCAAATGTTTTTGGACTATTCCACTTGAGATTCTAGAAAGGAAGGAAAGAGTTCACAGTGAGTGTGTAACTCCTTTCCTTTCATCTCTAGGTGCAAGTAGTAGTAGCAATATTGACTATTTGTCCTTCTAGAAATGTTCATTGTCAACATTGCTTATTGTTAAAACACTTGGGCAGAGCACAGTGGTTCACACCTGTAATCCCAGCACTTTGGGAGGCCGAGGCAGGTGGATCACCAGAGGTCGGGAGTTCAGGACCACTCTGACCAACATGGAGAAACCCCATCTCTACTAAAAATACAAAATTAGCCAGGCATGGTAGCATATGCCTGTAATCCCAGCTACTTGGGAGGCCAAGGCAGGAGAATCACTTAAACTCGGGAGGCGGAGGTTGTGGTAAGCCGAGATAGTGTAATTGCACTCCAGCCTGGGCAGCAAGAGTGAAACTGTCAAACAAACAACAGCAAAACAAAACAGAAAAAGATAGTACTTGTGAGATATATCTAACTTGTCATTGGAAGTTACTTATGCAGTATTTTCACTCATGAATGACTAACCAAAGCAAAACAAAATGTTGTAAAAGAAATTATATCCCTCCTAAAATTTATATGTTGAAGGCATAACTGCTACTCTGAGTGTGTTTGGAGATAAGGCCTTTAAAGAGGAAATGAAGGTTAAATGAAGTTGTCTATGTTGAGGCCCTAATCAAATGTGACTGGTGTTTTTTATGAGAAGAAGAGGAAGAGACCCCAGGCTTGTGCACATACAGAAGAAAGGCCATGTGAAGACAGCAGGAAGGCAGCCATCTACAAGCTAAGCAGAGAGGCCTCAGGAGAAGCCAAACCTTTAAATAGCTTGACCTTGAACTTCCAGACTCCACCAATGTGAGAAAATAAATTACTGTTGTTTAAGCCTCCAGTCTGTGGCATTTTGTTATGGCAGCCCTAGAAAACTAATAACTAAGAAAACCTGAACCCAAGCAATGTTCTCTGGACCAGCTGGATCGCATGGGCATACTGTCAGTGCCCTTCTGTTACTCCAATACTGAAACTAATATTGAAACTAATCTTAATGGAGAACGTTATGGTGAAGGACAATTCTAGGTAAAAGGAAGAGGAGATAAAAATCTTAAAAATTACATATGTGTCTGGTAAAGTATAAAGTGAAATCTCCTGTGACTACAGGTTAGTGGCCACAGCAGGAGTAGAGCCACATGGTGTCAGACAGGTAGAAGTATTCACATCACGTATGCCGTAACAAGACTAGATTTTACTCTAATTGCAATGGGACACTAGAAGGTGGTTTTAAGCTAAAACTAGTATTTATGTTTTAGAAAACTCCTGCCTGCCTGCTAGGTGAAGAATAAAATCTAGGAAGGCAAGAGTGGAAACAGAAATCAGTTTAGAGATTATTTAATCGGTCTAGTAACAGATGATGCCGGTTCAGACTGGAGTGGTCAGTTGCGGAAGTGGAGATAGTGAAAAGTGATTGGTTTTGCCACCATTTATCAATTATCTGCTGTGTGCCAGGAACATTACATTTGTGATAAGTTAATGAACATCCAAAGATGCCCCACACCCGAATGCCTGGATGCCCACACTCTAATGCCTGGAGTCTCTGAATATGTCATGTAACATGGCAAATGGGACTTGGTAGATGTAATTAAATCATAGGCAGTAAAATAAGGAGGCTATCAGGGGCTATCTGTCTGGGCACAACCCAATCACATGAGTCCTTAAAAGTGGTAAACTTTCTCTGGAAATAATTAAAAAGTTGAGATGAGAAAAGTCATAGACAATCAAAATGACAGCGACTGGCCTGCCATTGCTAGAGGAAGGGCGCATGGAAAGTGTGCGAAGGAATGCAGACAGCTTCTAGGAGCAAAGCATGGCCCCCAAGTGACAGTTAGGAAACAGGGACTTCATTGCTACAACTGCAGGGAACTAAATTTTGCCAACAACCTGAGTGAGCTTGGAAGCAGATTCAGCCCCAGAACCTCTGGAAACAAATTCTGTCACCTTGATTTTGGCCTTGTGAGATTAGCCGAGGATCCATCTTGTTTACAGTCCACCCAGGTGCCTGACATACCCGATGCCTGACTTTTTACAGTCTACTCAGATACCTGTGAGATAATAAATGGGTGTTGTTTTATGCCACTAAGTTATTGGTAAATTGCTACAGCAACAATAGAAAACTAAGGCCATATCTGTATTTCCCATTCCACATGCAATCCATTCAGGCAGCTGGTCCTTTCTATTCCTACTGTGTCATAAATCTTGGGTAAGGCGTTACTTATTTTAGACTTGAATTATTACCACAAATGAACAGTGAAACGCCTAAGTTCAATCTTACCTTATAGTCTATCAACCGCATTCAATTAGAATGATTATTATAAAATGCACGTCTGATCAGGACATTCCTTCTTTATTTGCATGAAGAAATCCTTTCTGCCAACGCAACCAATTCAGGCACTCTTTCCTTCAAAGCAGATTGAGTTTACCTTCTCAATGCTTCCATAGCTTCCTATTTAGCATGCGATCTCATCCACTATTCCTCTGTTGATCACTTTCCCTTTTAAAAATTCTTTACTGTGTTTTTAATTGCAAAAATAATCCATAAAACAAAATAATTCAGGTCATAAAAAGGTAAAAAATGTTTCTTACATCTTTTCTATCCTCATCTAACCTCATATCTAAAAGAAATAACTTTTAATAGTTACTCTTTTATATATTTTCTATGTATATGTAAATTACAGGGTGATAGCTACAATTTATTTTGTACATATAAATTACAGAGGGATATATATATATGCATATACATGTGTATATACATACATGCTTGTATATTCTTCATAAGAATGTAGAATATTAATTTTGCTTGTAATCTTATTTTTACTAATTTTTACATCAGTTATAGGCTCATTTTTAAACGTCCCTAAGTTATTTTATTGGTTAAATGTATTTTATAGAATTACCTCTTTTTAAGAATTTTAGGGCCGGGCGCGGTGGCTTACGCCTGTAATCCCAGCACTTTGGGAGGCCCAGGCGGGTAGATCACGAGGTCAGGAGATAGAGACCATCCTGGCGAACACGGTGAAAACCCGTCTCTACTAAAAATACAAAAAATTTAGCCGGGCATGGTGGCGGCACCTGTAGTCCCAGCTTCTCTGGAGGCTGAGGCAGGAGAATGACGTGAACCCGGGAGGCGGCGGAGCTTGCAGTGAGCTGAGATCTGGCCACTGCACTCCAGCCTGGGCGACAGAGCGAGACTCCGTCTCAAAAAAAAAAAAAAAAAAAAAAAAAATTTAGTATTTCAGATTTTTCTATAATTAACATGCCTATACTTATATGTGTTTGAGCACTTATGAAAATATATTTGTAAAATAAATATGTAAAATAGTAATCAAGGGGTATGTCATATTAAATTGCCAAATTGCCTTCCAAAAATAGTGTGCCAATTAACATTCTCATCAACTTTGTGTGAGAACTCCTTTTTCTTCACAACCTCAGTAATATGTGAACTTGGGGTTTATTTGTTATGCAGCAATAGAAAGCTGGAAGAACAACAGAGATAATCTATGAGGTGTCATGGTAGGATTTGCAAACAGATAAAGCAGTGGCAATGGAGAGAGAAACATTCCATAATGATAAAAAAAGAAAGTTTTATAGACTTCACAGGATGCATATGTCTTCAAATTCAGAGAATGATGAATGGTAAACAACAAGAGTTTGAGGCACATCAATTGGAAATTTATTACCTTGTAGATAGAAGATAAAAAGCTGTAGTGTAGAAGGATAGAAAATTATCCATCTACCTACTGAAAGAATCAGTTTTATGTAAGATTTGTTTTGAAAAGCTTATAGAATAGGGTGCTTTCAATGTTACTTTCATCCTGTACTTCAGCCAGTCAAAATATTAGTCAGTGTTGAGAGATTATAGACATTTTAAGTTTCAGAACATTTTTACCATGTGCTCTTAGGAAATTCGTTATGAAAGTGATCCAGCAATATGGAGTGAAAATCAGAGGTGGTGGTGGCCCCAATCCAGGAAAACAGAGAACAAGGGTCCAAGAATAAAGTTGGGCCACTGGTTTGCAGAGGCTTAAGTCCAGTTCAGAATTGTAAGGCAGACTCAGGAATAAAAGTCAGATGTTACAGTAGACAATAATAAGACATTTATTATATAATTAAGACCAATTGCATGAACAAACTACCTGTAACTGGGTACTCCAGATTTAAAAAAAGAGAGACAAAAAAACAAAGCAATAACAACAACAACAAAAAAAAACGTATTTCCCCTGATACAAAACAATTTATTCAAGATCAGATGCTGGTGAGCTTTATATCAGTCACATCAGATTCTCAGCAAGAGACAAAGAAGAACTGGAAGATATTTGTTATAAAATTTTAAAAAATTACCTTCAATAAAGGATAGTGACTTCAGCAAAAAAGCAAAAGCAAAAGCAACTACTAACTGTGGAGAAAGGTGTAATCTAGGTAAGAAGCAAACTAATATGTTAGCCTGATTGTAAATAATTGGTGGAGTATACAAAAATTTTTTTGAAGATTTTTAGTTTAAAGTTGCACAAGACTAAAATGTTGGAACTAAAGAGAAGAATACATAATTATAATGTTATAGTTAATATAATTGCATACTATAAAATTAATTAGTTTAATCATTATAATTAGATACAATTAAAATAATTTATATTGTTCTATTGGTTTTAAATTTATATACACAACCTAAGAACACAGTGTGAGGAAACTATGTGACAGAGAAGAATACCAACAATGGTAACATAAAAACAAACTTATTTCCAATAGGATTTGGGAATGACAAGCAAGCAGGGAGAAAGAAGGGTTACAGAACTGATTTGCTCATCTATCCCATCATCAAGGCTAGAGTCAAAAAACATTGTCTCCAATTAATGCGATCAAAAGTAGAAGCCTATACATATTACTTAAAATTATGGTGGCAACTGGTAGAGAAACAATGGTATAATTGGCAGGTAGAGTATTTTGAGAGTGGCAGAAGTGAAATAAATCCTTGTCTTTAACAGCAGGAAGTTAATAGGTTTTACAGGTTGAACATTTCCTAATCTGAAAATCTGGTCACAAATGCTCCAAAATCGGAAACTTTTTGAGCGCCAACATGATACCACAAGTGAAAAATTCCACACTGGGACCTGTGTGAGGTGTGGCACTCAAAGTGCACACACACAACACAATTTATTCAGTGTCACCAAAGGAAAAATCAGTTACCTTCAGGTGATGCCTATAAGATGTATGAGACATATAGATGAATTTCTTATTCCGACTTGAGTCCCGTCTCCCAGAAATCTCATAATATATATGCAAATATTCCAAAATCCCAAACACTTCTGGTCCCAAGCATTCCAGATATGGGACACTCAACCTGTATATATGGAATCATAAATCAGAATAAGCTAGAGAAACATGGTAGTAGAAAGTTAAAATCCTTAAAATACAGATTGTGCTGGTAATAATGAAGAGGAAAACATATTAGCCATAAATTCTTCCTCAGGCTAGTAAAAAATACCCAAATGCATATCTATGTGCATACATCTATAGAAGCATGTATATAATAGACTTCATCAGTATCATGCCTACTCTAATATAATGAATAATAGAATGAATAATCTCATAGGATTAAATTGTCCATCCCAGAATATTTTCGTATTTATGTCTTTAAGAACTACCTGTTTATCTTTTACTAATTAAAAAAAAAAAACTCATGTAGAATTTCAAAAATCTGAGTTGTTCAATAGCACAATTTTTGGTCAAAGTTTAAAAATATAGTAAGGCTGTTGAAATATTTAAAATACAAACTCATATGGAACAGTATACTATTTTTTAAAATCAACTGAAAATGGTAACACTTAAATCACAGAATTAAAATGATGGGTGACAAAATATTACAAGCTGAACATTTGTATATACATAAAGTGATTTCTTGGAGATGGGACCAAAGTTGAGTGAGAAACTAAAAAGGGAAAAAACGTATATTTTTTTGTATAGCCATTAAAATAAATGAAAAATCGAAACTATCTAAAAAACATCAATGTGGGCAGGCTGCTCCCTTCAGAGCATCAGGGCACTCCTGTCTCCTCTATGTTTCCCTCTGTCCTGGCCCCTCCTATCTGCACTAAACGGACCTCTCTCTCTGATCATGCCAGTAGCTGTGGTAGCAGAAAATTTCACAAGTAACGTCCTCACATTAAAGAAGTGTGCTACTTTGGTTTTCTGCCACATATGCCTTCAGCTAGAAGATGGCCTTAGGGGAACACATGCGGTTAGGTGAGGAGAGAAAGGAGACACCATTCAGCTGGCCAGAGCATTTGAGCAAATGTGGACAGTCAATACAGCAGCAGATGCCACTGCCAGCTTGCCTTGACACATAATTCCCGGCTCTGGAACAATTTCATTGACTTTTACAGTGGAGGGGTCTTGTATGGTTTCTCCAGTGTCTTCGACTTTTGTTACAGGCCAGAGGCAAAATCTAATAAATCGAAAGAGGCAGAAGTGTTGTATTTCACAAAAGATGTCCCTATGTTTTGCAAATTGCAAAATGAAAGAGTGGGTTATTTTAATGAGCTTCGCAGTCCATTGCCTCTCACCATCCATTTTTGTTTAAACATTTAAGGGCATTACAGAGACAACATGATAAATGTCCAAAGGTAGGGAGAAGAAGAAATACAAAGAAAAAGAAATCTGAAGAAGATCTTGAATATAAAGTTAAAGAAGGAATACAGAGATGAAGATTCCCTTTTGTTACTAATCTTTGATACTAACTTATGATTCCATTGCAAATTGAAAACATCCCTATGTAAGTAAATTTTATGTACTTGTTAAATTAAAAATAGGAGTTGGCTGCGTGGCTTTCAAGACTTTCAGATGTATTTCAATTGTATTTATTAGTTAAAATTTTTATACCTTTTTCTGACACATTTTATGAACTCATCAACTTGAAAAATATGCATTATCGTTGCCAGTACTGTATTGACCATTATTTTATTATATGTTTTTTCCTGTCTCACCCACTAAAATGTCAGCTTCATCAGCCAAAAAACCTTTTCTCCTCTTCTTCAGTCTTGTATCAGCAGTGCCCAGTGGATTAGTACAAATCTGGTAAATAAATACTTGCTGAACAAATGATAGTCTCTTATATAATGCAGTTCAGATTTCCTTAGAATTAATTGAGACGACTCTCCACTGGATACATTTCATGAGGTATGGCTTTCAGATTATAATACAGTAGCTCAAGTACTATTGAATCAGCATACTTGAGAATCTTCTTTATTTTTACAGACCAGTGGTTTTCAAGTATTTCTTTTTGGTAGTTATTCTTTCAACTAAATTTCATTACAAATTCCAACCTAATAAGGAGAAAAAAACACAGCATTATTGTTTGTAAAGTGAGGTTTGTAGCTCGTTGATTGGGCTCATTTATTCTTCACCTATTCCTACATAGCAATGCTTGAAAGATCTTTAGAGAAATGAAGGCATTCAAAACATGAAGTTTAAAACCCATGTTTGAGGGATTAACGTTTTCTTCATGAAGCTCGTGCTTTGTCTTTAAATTATTAATATATTGACAAATAACATGAAATATGAATTAACTGACATATAGTACATATAAAATAATATTAAAACATCAGGTTAACATTAAACATCCTAAGAATTCTCCAGTTATTTTTCATGCCCTCCATATTTTATTATTTAAAAATAAATGCCTAAAATAGTCTTTTATAAAATGTATATTTGACATTCCATTTCCTGTAGCAATGAGCTACTTTAGTAGGATCAATTATCTTGCTTTATAAATGCTCAAAATATTTTAATTTTTTAATGGGATTGAAGTGCTTAAAAATAGTGCAGAATAGTTGTGCCAGGTTTTGTAGAAAATTATGAACTCAGGTAACAAAAAGTGTGAGAGCATCGCAGCCGATTTTGTCATGAGATCATTTTCTAATACCTCAAAATGGAGTTTCAGTTAGGAAAGTAGAAACTATTCAGGGTCCAGAACTATCAAGGTAAGGAGACTTATAAGAGATCCTTCCCACATTTACTTGAAAATCAGAGGCTATTCAGACTAAGCATGAATCAGAAGTGAACCTTCCTCTCCTCTATTTCTGCAAACTCATGGTCTGGAGAGAAGGGTCATAAAATAATTCACATACATTAAAAAATATACCATGTTTACAGAATAGAAAGTAGGACATTTGCATTATCTCAGTTTTCTCCAAATATGTGTATGGATTTAAAATCAGAATTTCAAATGTATGTGTGTGTGTGTGATCTTGTGTAACCTAACAGTCTATAATCTCTGGAAATGTGAAGCACCAAATATTGTCACAACAGTCTTGGAGAAGTAAAAGTTGGAAGAACTTGTTTTAACAGATCAAACCATATTATAAAAAATAGTAATAAAGCTAGTTTAGAATTGTTTCATGGGCAAACACCAATCGATGGGAATCAAATACAGAAACAATATATTCAATAATTGGCATTTGATTTCTGGCAAATGTATTATTATAGAGTAATATGGAAAACGCAATTGTTGCTTTTTATTAAATCATGCTGGGAATATTGGGTATCCAATGAAAATAAAATTTTACATGAAAGACTTAAATATAATAAAGAAGTTGAAATAATCTGGGAGAAGTTATTTGATCCCTTAAGATAGGGAAGCATCTTAAACCAGCTACAAAATAGTTCTAACCATAAGGAAAAATATTGATAAAATTTACCACTTTAAAATTAGCAATTGCTGTTCATTAAAAGACCTAAGAGTGAAAGGACAGGCCGTGAGATAAGAGCACTATAGATTAGAAAAGCAACCTCTGGTCAGACACGGTGGCTCGCACCTGTAATCCCTGCACTTTTGGAGGCCAAGGCAGGTGGATCACAAGGTCAGGAGTTCAAGACCAGCCTGACTAATATGGTGAAACACCGTCTCTGCTAAAAATACAAAAATTAGCCGGGCTTAGTGGTGTGTGTCTGTAATCCTAACTACTCAGGAGGTTGAGGCAGGAGAATGAGTTGAACCCAGGAGCCGGAGGTTGCAGTGAGCCGAGATCATGCCACTGCACTTCAGCCTGGGTGATAAAGCGAGGGGAAAAAAAAAAAAGGCAACCTCCTTGAGTACTACAGTCTCATAAGAGCAGCTCCATGAGTGAAGCACAAGATGAGATTCAGCTCTCACTCACTGACTTGGCTGGGTGCCCTTGTTTTTGGTATAACACATACCACTGTATGTGATGACCCTTCATATTGCGGGAGACGGTAGCTGCAATACATATAACCAATAAAGAACTGGTATCTAGAATATGAAAATAACTCCAAATGTCATTAAGGAAAACAAAAAATTCAATAGAAAAAAATGAGCAAAATCTTGAATAGGCAAATAAATGAGCAAACGTTATATATCTCCATAACCGTATTACTAATTTAGAGCAATTAAAATCATAACCACAGTACGATGGTTAATACTGTCAACTTGATTGGATTCAAAGTTGCAAAGTATTGATCCTGGGTGTGTTCATGAGGGTGTTGCCACAGGAGTTTAACATTTGAGTCAGTGGGCTGGGAAAGGTAGACCCACCCTTAACCTGGGTTGGTACCGCCTAATCAGCTGCCAGCATGGCTAGAATACAAAGCTGGTAGAAACATGTGTAAGCATGAGACCGGCATAGCCACCCAGCCTACATCTTTCTCCCGTGCTGGATGCTTCCTGCCCTCCAACATCAGACTCCAAGTTCTTCAGTTTTGGTACTTGGACTGGCTGTCCTTCTCAGTTTGCAGATGGCCTTCTGTGGGACCTTGTTATCGTGTGAGTTAATACTCCTTAACAAACTCCCCTTTATTTATGTATCTATCCTGTTAGTTCTGTCCCTCTAGAGAACCCTGACTAATACACACAGTGATATATATTGTGCAATGTAAAGTGTCTCAAAGGTTATGGAACAATGGAGACTCATATACTGCCGAGAGGAGTGAAAACTGGTACAAGAGTGTTGATAAATAATTTTAAGTTATGCAGACCTCACTGATGGTGCAGTTTTAATTTAGGTATGGAATAAGTAGAGTTATATATTTCTACACAAATGAAGACATGTACAAGAATATTCATGGTAGTATTATTCATAATAGCTGTACTCTGGGACAAACCAAATGTTGACCAACAGTAGAATGGATAAGAAAATAATGGTACATTTCATTTAGAATTATAGTACATTAATGCAAATGAACATATCGCAGCATGTATAACAACATAGATAAACTTTAAAAGTCAACCAGTGAAAACACACACGTACAGTCATATGTCACTTAAAGACAGGGATACGTTCTGAGAAATGCGTCTTTAGATAAATTCATCACTGTTTCAACATCAGAGTGTACTTACACAAACCTAGATGGCATAGCCAATTATACACCTAAGCTATAGGTGTATAATAGGTATAGCCTATTGCCCCTAGGCTACAAATCTGTACAGCAAATTACTGTACCGAATGCTGCAGGCAATTGTAATAAAATGTTATTGGTATATATAAACATAGAAAATGCATAGTAAAAATACATACAGTATGATATTCTTGTGGGACTACCATCATATATGTGATTCGTTGTTGACTGAACATTGTTATGTGGTACATGACTGTATTTTATGATTTCAATTATATGAAGTCATCCAAGAGTTAAAACTAAAATATATTGTTTAGGAATACATGCTAAGGTGTTAAACTAAAGAATATCCAAGAAATAATTGAAATAAAACTCAGGAAAGCAATTATATCTGGGTGAGGGAGATACGATGGAGAAATTTCCAAAATGCAGGCAACATTCTATTTTCTTTATTTCTCTAGTATTCACTTTATATCTCTTGTCCATTATTTTTGTCTTATATGTGCTATGTATTTCCTTTGTTTGTATGTTCTTTCTTAGTGAATACTTAAAAACTGTTACATACAATTAATTTTAATTGTATAACACATAACTTACTAATTTATTGAGAGAGGGTGTATTAGTTTCCTAGAGCTGTCATAAGAAAATACGACAAACTGGGTGGCTTAAAACAATAGAAATTTATTCTCCCATATTTCTGGAGACTGGAAATCTAAAATCAAATGCCAAGTGACCCATGCTCTTCCGGAGGGCTCTCGGAGAAGATGCTCTCCTTGCCCCTCCCTCGCTTCTCTTGGTGGTCGGCACTCCTCGGCCTGCCTTGGTGTGCTGCGGCATCACTGATCTCTGCGTCTGTCTTTGCAGGGCCATCTCCCACTTACGTCTGTGTTTCTGTGTCCCAATTTTCCTCCTATGAGGACAGCAGTCATGCTGGATTTAAGACCCCCTTTAATTCAGTATAACCTCAGATTAATTTATTATATCTATATAATCCCTATTTCCAAGTAAATTCATATTCTGAGTTTCTGGGAGACATAAATTTAGGGGAGACAATATTCGACCTAGTAGAGGGGTGTAATGTTTAATACGCTCATGGGGTGTACTTATCGCTTCAAAACAGCAATATGAAGTTTGCATTGCCTAGCCACCTCTAAGCCATGGAGCAGCAGAACCTAACGTAAGGGTTGAGATCTCTCCAATCTAAGGGAAAATTCACATTGCTGAAGCTAGAGAAAGTCAACATTATCTGTGTGTTTGAGGATGGAGTTTATGGAAATTGTGTCAGATTCTCTATGGAAACTAAGGCAACAGTGACAGGAATTTTTTCACTGAGAATTAGAATCAGAATTATGTTTACCTTTGCATTCCTTGAATCTAGAACAGAGGAGTCCCTTGTTCTGTTAACCAGCGATCCTTTCAGAAGAAACACCCTACTCTAATTCTTTACAAACGGGTTCCTCAAATTTAGATAAACACAGTTTTGGGGCTGAAAATCTCAAAGTGTTTCATGTATAGGTAATAAATTTACAATGTGAAATTTTTGTTGCTATAGCTATCATTTTCCTTATTCATATTAGAGACAGGATTAGACTTCAGAATAATGTGCTTTATTATTACTGTTCATTAAATAATAATTATGAATACATGATTCACATTTATGGATAGTAAATGACATCTTTGAACTTAAATATATTTAAAATAATTGCTTTCTCATGAATAAGTTAAATCATTTTCTTTGAAATTTTTAAAATTACTGTATTCATCCTTACACTACCAGTTTTCCATTTATATCTGAAATGCTACTTCCAAAGTACTTTTAAAATATTAAAATAGAAGATTTCTATTGGAAAATTTGAATAATTGTCTTCAAAACTAAATCGTGCATATGCTGTATCTTCTCAGTATCTCAGCCAACAACGAAAAACAAAGTACTTTGGGAGCATAGTGGAAAAGAGGAAAGAGAAATTTGGTTTCATTTCAAAGTTAAAAAAAAAAAAAAGCCTACTGGCAGATTCAAAGGCCTGGATTATATTCAAAATATCACAGATCGCTAAAACTGAAAATTGTCTTATAAATCATTATTCAGTCTAATCTCTGAGTAGATGGAGAGATGTAATAGGTGAGGAGCCTGAAATCCAGAGAAAATTGGCAACATGCTCCAGGCTTCCCAGTTAGTCAGGTATATCTCTGTTTATTCTACTGCCAGTATCAAAATGAATAGGTTTGGAAATACACATTTTCCTAAATACCCCATGTCCTTTTGTGTACGGGTGTAAAGTCCAAGAAGATCTGCAGTATTAATACAAATTGGTGACATTACTGGAAGCTTCAGGTGCTGTCCAGAGGGAGAAAATCAAATGACTACAAACAAGAAAAACAGATTTACGCTAACGTTTGATTTTCACCCTTTTCGGTGCCATCCTGTATCCATTTAGCCCAGTCTAAATAGCACACTAAGGAAGACCTGATCGATTGAGGACTTACAATGTGTTTTTGTTCCCATAAATAATTGTGAGTAAATGTGGTCAATCATCCTTAGTGATATATATCCAAAGTGAAATGCTGAAAATTTACTTTGACTAACTTCATTTATTCTCAGCACAGTTGTCTGCATCAGGAGTCATTCATGGACATTTGTCTCCAAGTCCTTTTATTTTATTTTTTATTTCATTTTACCTTTCATTCCGAAGACCACACAGGACTTTTTGATCTCAATTCTTCCTCACTGGCATACACTTTTTGGCCTGAATCTAATTTTAGAGAAACATGTCACTCATTTGATCTATCAGGATATATTTGTCTTCCATATGGGTTGAAGGAAAGCGTCAATCGTAGATAATAGGAAGATTTAAACTAAAATCCTCTAAAAACAATGTCCCTGATTTAGTACTCTACGTCATTAGTGACTAAAAGTAGAAAATCTGTTCAACACGGTTTGTCTTAAATTGGTGCCAACCGTATTGACACGCTGAATATATTTCTGTTCATGTACATCATGGACCATCTTTTTTTTAGCATTGAATGCAAATAAAGTGCTCTGGTCCAATTCCAGGTGCAATCCTTGAGCCTTCTCCAGCTGTAGGACTGGAGAGTCTACTGGAGACACTTTCAAACCCCCAATCTCTCTCTTTTTTTTTTAACTTGTAAAGATTTAAAGGGTACAAGTTCTATTTTGTTACATGGATATGTTGTATAGTGCAAAATTAGGGCTTTTAGTGTATCCATCATCAAAAAAATGTATATTGTGCCCATTCAGTAATTTCTCATCACCCCTCCCACCCTCTCCCACCAATTCTCCTGAATCTCCATTGTCTACCATTCCACACCATGTGTTCATGTGTACATATTATTTAACTCCCACTTCTCATTGAGAGCATGTGGTATTTGCCTGTTTCTGAGTTGTTTCATTTAAGATAATCACCTCCAGTTTCATCCATGTTGCGCAAAAAACGTGATTGCATTCTTTTTTGGCTGCATAATATTCCATGATGTATATATGCCACATTTTCTTTATCCAATCATCCACTGATGGACATTTAAGCTGATTCCATATCTTTACTATTGTGCATAGTGCTGTGATACAAATGGCAAACAAGTGTATGAAAAAGTGCTCAACATCACCAGTCAAAAAAATGAAAATCGAAAACACAATGAGATGTCATCTTACACCAGTCAGAATGGCAATTACTGAAAAGACAAAAAATAACAGATGTTGAAAAGGGTGCAGAAAAAAAAGGAATGCTTATAAAATGTTGGTAGGAATATAAATTAATACAACCTCTATGGAAAACAGTATGAAGATTTCTCAAAGAGCTAAAAATAGAACTACCATTCAATCCACAATCCCACTACTGAGTAAACAAAGTAAAATCAGTCATTATATTAAAATGATATAATGCCTTGATATGGTTTGGGTGTTTGTCCCCTCCAAATCTCATGTTGAAATGTGGTCCCAATATTGAAGGTGGGGCCTGGTGGGCGGTGATTGCATTATGGGGGTGGATCCCTCATGAATGACTCAGCACCATCCCCTTGGTGATAAGTGAGTTCTCATTCAGTTCATCCTGAATCTAGTATTTTTGCTTGTTTGTTTTGTTTTGTTTTGTTTTGAGACGGAGTCTCTGTGGCGTAGGCTGGAGTGCCATGGTGAGATCTTGGCTCACTGCAACCTCTGCCTTCTTGGCTCAAGGAATTCTGCTTCAGCCTCCCAAGTAGCTGGGATTACAGACACGCACCACCATATCTGGCTATTTTTTTGTACTTTTAGTAGAGACGGGGTTTCACCATGTTGGCCAGGCTGGTCTTGAACTCATGACCTCAAGTGAACTGCCCGCCTCGGCCTCTCAAAGTGCTGGGATTACAGGAGTTAGTCAGCATGCCCAGCCCTAAATCTAGTTGTTTAAAATAGTGTAGGACCTCCCTCTTCTCTCTTTCTTGCTCCCGCTTTCCTCATATGGCATACAGGCTCCTGTTCACCTTTAACTGGGATTGTAAGCTTCCTGAAGCCCTTGCCAGAAGCAGATGCCGGCACTATGCTTCGTGTGCAGCCTGAAGAACTGTGAGCCAATTAAACCTCTTTTCTTTATAAATTACCCAGTCACAGGTTTCATATGTGTATATAGCAAGGCAAGAGCAGACTAACACAGCCCCGCTTCTTTAAATGCTCAGTTCTCCAGCTCCTTAGCATCTGGACAGAAGAGGAGCCCAGTCTAATTGGGTCTTACTTCCTTGCACTGCTTGCTGAGGGATAGTATTTGCTAAGTAGAGGTAGTTCTTAACAGATCTTAGTTTGAAGCTTTAGATGAATTCCATTTTCCAAACACTACCATGGTTGCTAGGAAAAATTTGCCACATTTGCAGCCCTTTTCATACGTATTAATTTTTCAAATTCATGTCCCAATGAAGAAAGTGCTTCTTGCTAAATGGATGAATTCCCTCAAGGTCAATGCTTAGTCAATATTTCAGCCAACTACACTCGAAGAGTACAAGATCAAGGTAGCATGAGTGGGACATCTGTCTACTGATGGGCTTGTGGTGGCAGGGATTCTGGCTGCAGTGAAGAAAGCCTGCTGTGTAGCTGCTAACTCTTTCAGTTGCTGCAGTCCATCAAGCAAGAACAATTCCTGTGTAATTTTTAGTGTGGGAGAATTAACACCCTAGGTGGTTTAGTTACCACGTGTGAGAGCTTCATTAATTAGCTTTTTCAAGATTCACATGTAATCAGTTTCAAGGTTAATAAAAGACAAGTTCTAGCATCAAGCACATCATAGACCTAGATCAATGTCTCCCATTATCCCTTCTAACTCAATGCTGGGATTCATCCCCAAGTGCCATAATTTTGGGCTCTCTGGTAGATGTTCTTTGAGTCCTCCCTGCTCTTGTGTCATAGACCTGGATGGGAACTATGACATCCCATCACATTAGAGTTCCATAACAGTGAATCTCTGAGAAAAAGTGTTGGAAGATTTTAATACCTACTGTACCCACTAACCTGGATATAAAATTAGTCTATACTCTCCCCCAAACACTTCATGACATGGTTATGCTGAACTTCTCCTGGCCTGAACAAAAGGTCACTTTACACATTTGATCTGCATAGTGGATGTACTTCTCAAGAACAGCTCAAGAGACTTTATCCATAGAGAGGACAGTGCATAGCTTTGGGCTGAAAAAAATAGATTAATTTTTATTTGAACACTCTACTACTATATTCATTTTATTTATCCTTATGAATATGAAAGCCAGAAATTTTTATAATTTGAATTAAAAAGACAAAGACTATTAGAACAAGATAATATCTATAAAAATGTGAAAGGTTATCTTTGTGCCTTTGAACAAGGAAAACAGCAAACTGTCTTGGAATGTTTTCATGGCTACTTAAAAATATTATTATACTTTATATTTTTATAGCAGTTTCAGGTTTATAGAAAAATTGGGCAGATAGTACAGAGAGTTCCCATATGTCTTCTTTTGACCACACAAAGATTCCTTGTTGCTAACATCTTGCATTGGTGTGGTACCTATGTACAATCGATGAACCAACATTGACTCACTATTATTAACTAAAGTCTGTAGTTTCCATTAGGGCTCACTTTTTGTGTTGTACATTCTGTGGTTTTTAACAAATGTATAATGATATGTGTCTATTATTATAGTGTCATACAGAATAGTTTCACTGCCTTAGGAATCTTCTGGGCTCCACCTATTCATACGTCCCTCTCCCGAGCCCCTGGCAACCACTAATCGTTTTACTATCTCCACAGTTTTACCTTTTTTTAGAGTGTCATATACTTGGCATCACACAGGATGTAGCCTTTATAGACTGACTTCTTTTATTTTGCAATATGCATTTAAGTTTCCTCCATGTCTTTTTGTGGCTTGATAGCTCATTTCTTTTTATAGCTGAGTGTTACATTGTCAGGATGTACCACAGTTTGTATCTCCATTCACCTATTGAAGGACATCTTGGTTGCTTTCAGGTTTTGGCAATTATGATTTGATATAAACATTCATGGGCAGGTTTTTATGTGGACGTATGTTTTCAACTCATTTGGAAAAATACCTAGGAGTGTGATTGCTGGATCGTATGGTAGGAGCATTTAGTTTTGTAAGAAACTGCCAAACTGTCTTCCAAAGTGGCTGTACTAGTTTGCATTCCTCCCAGCAATGAATGAGAGTTCCTGTTACTTTCACAGATCGTTTCTACATTTGAAATGCAAATTCAATAAACAAATGTTTAAGAAATAGAAGTTAACTGTCTACATAGCTTTAGATGCAAAAGAAATTTTTCAAGGATGGATATCCTAAGTTAGGTTTGACTTAACAGTCACAATTTACCTTCTGTTTCAGTATGGAGGGCAAAGTTGGGCCTTTCTGCTTCAAGAATTAAGATGCATCCAAGTAAATGTCTCCTGAAGTCCACATTGAAATCCTGGCCTCCTCAAGAGCAACTCATGTTTTCTTAAATTTGTTCTTTCTTGATAGATTTTCCTGCCTAGGTCTCATTGCGAATTTGGCTGAAATCATTTTGACTACGTCAGTAAGGTAGCTTTCCAAGTTATTTTTATTATGATTACTGTATTTTTAAAATAATTTTTAAATAAACATTTTATTCAAGTTATTTAATTTTAATCTAACTTCATACCATGTTTTAGAGTTTTCTTTAAAAAATCTATCTATTCAAATAAATTGACCTATTTTTAATGAACCATACAATTTTTCTAACTTAGTAATGTTGTGTCAAGAATATATTTATCATTCACCATCATGCACTATATAAGTTGGGATTATTTTTCCAACAGGATAAGATTTAAATATGAGCCTGTGACTTTTAGTTAATGTTAAACTTGCAGCACAGGTTTTTTTTTTCTTGGAAGTATTTTTAAAAACACAAATTAAGGGAAGAAAATGACACAAATATCGTAGCAATTAAAATGACAATATATTATGAGTTCCCCTCTATTAAAATTGTATCTGCCTTCCACTTGCCATTCATCATATACTTTGGAATATTTCTGATATATTCCTGCGTGGATGCTCATAGACATATTGTCTCAGTTTTAGAAACAAATGACAGCTTCATTTTTCAGATCATTTTTAAGGAAAAACCTTACTTACCTTTTCTTGTTTTCATGAGAAAACTTTTCTTTTCCAGGAAGGAACAGTATTGGAGTAACACTTTGCCATTTTAAATTTTTCATGTACTCCTCCTTGGAAGAGAAATAACGAATTTGACTGTCATGATGGCAGGAGTCTGACCTTTATTGGTCCAGTTCTTCTTAGGCAAGGTGTGATGTTTGCTGTGCTTTTAGGGCCTGTGGCTTTCCTCCTTTGGCTCTTCTTGGTTCTAGAATGGGTCTGTTTTGTTTGTGCCATCAGGTAACTGGGGGTAAAGCATTTCTTCCCTAAAACTGAATTAAATACAAATGAAAGATGAAGCAACAGCAAGCCCATCTGATCCAAGCTGCATCTCCAAATCACGAGCTGCTCAACAAAGCTGCTATTTGGATCCCCATCTCATACCTCTATTTCTTAATTGGTTCTCAATGCAGAGAAAGAAGGGCTGTGATTCAATCACAGAAGTTTCCTTCCCAATTTGAAGTAACTGTCAGGAATTACACATTAACTAACAATAATTTAGGCAGAATTTCTTTAAAGAAAGAGGTTTCTATATTTATTGATTCCTTTGTATATGCTAAGAACTGTATATCAGTTATTTAATCTGATGTAATCTCCCTAAATCTTGGTTAGAAAAAGTGTCACAGATGAGTGCTATGTTTAGCAATAGGATTATTTCAGCATTCTTTCTCATAAATGTGTGGTTTATTCCAAAAGATCAGGGAAGCCACTTTTTTTTTTCTTCAAAAACAACATGTCATTTTCATTGACTCTGATCTATGTTTTTCAGTCTGGCAGACTGATAGTAGTAATCCTTGGATTTCTAGGTGGAAAACTCAGGACAGGATGCTTCAACTTTATTCAATACTATGACCTTTATTCTCACAGAAGCATAATCCTGGATGGACAAACTGTAACCTTACACACTTAGTATGAATTATCTGGTAGATTGAAAAAAATTGTTGTATCAAAACTAGAAATTAGAGAGCTATCTGTCTAACTCTCTTATCTACAGGTTTGTCATGTTGGAGGGAGAGAGACCACAGTTGAGAGGTTGCTTCACATTTTATGCACTTTCTAGTTGCTTAGAACAGTTTGATATGATCCCTTGAAACATGTTCAAATCCGACACTTGCTTGAGGGTTCACCAAGCACAACTCCCCGACCCTTGTGCTGATACTCGTCTTGTGATATCAAAAGTTGAATCTTTTGACACTTGAAAAATGTTTACCTATTGCCCGTCTATTTGCCTCAAAGTTTATCGAATTTTTCAGTAATTACCTCTAAATATAAACTCTTTTTTTCTCCCAGAAGAAGTACAAAATTATTCAAAATGTAATCTTATTTTGTATAATGAAATATTCCTGGAAATAGAAATTGAGGTGGTCTGCTCAGACCACCTCCACTTTAGGACCACACAGTTAACCTTCAGGGTGCTGCTGGGAATATGAGTTTGGAGTGGTTCATAATGATAGTCCTTACTAGGAATTACTTTCAGCTGTAAGATTATATCACTTCCGGGTCAACCTAGGTGATCTGTTAGGATTGTTGTATCTTAACAATTTCCCTTTGCTTACTCTGAGT
Organism: Piliocolobus tephrosceles; assembly: GCF_002776525.5. Taxonomy (NCBI): domain Eukaryota; kingdom Metazoa; phylum Chordata; class Mammalia; order Primates; family Cercopithecidae; genus Piliocolobus; species Piliocolobus tephrosceles. The sequence goes on from NC_045437.1 coordinate 17,476,557, forward strand.
CCCTCGTTTCCTTAAATGACGCTCCTAAGAGCACTCTTGACTACCCCCTGCATGAAATTCTTCTTAGTTTCTGTTTCTGGGGAACTTGACCAAAGGTAGTACAAGACGGACCTAGAGAATAGATTTTTAGAGCTATATTAGCCCTTGGATGACACTAAGGACTCATCTTTGATAGTCAGTGGGACTTGGATAGTGCCTGACATATTCTAACAGTAAAATTGTTAAACTGTTCTTTGGTGGTAAATTTTCATGGAATGCAAGTGAAAGGAAATTCATTTGTTGGCACAATATCTCTGGTATTCGGTAAATATAAGAGAAATTGAACTTAGAGTCAATGGAGTTGGGTAACTCTTGCTGACTACCACTGATTCGTTGAAGAGAGAAAATGACAGGGTGTGGGTGATAAATCAACATTTCAAGAGCAACTGAAAGCAGAGAGTCTTTTGGGTAGTATTTAAGGAAACCTTAATTTCTTGCAGCTGGAGGGCATACAAAATGGAGAACTTGTCTCAAGATTTAATAATAAAATAGCAGAGCTTCAGGGCAGGTTGAGCTCTCAGCTCTGGCATTTCTCTTACACCAAATCTGAGAGTCTAACAGAGAGGCAGTAGGACCATGGAGCTTGAGAAGGAGACATTTGGGTAGATGCAGCTGAGAGCCTTGTTCTCCTAGATTCCACTGAACCAACTAGGCTTGCAGAAGTGATAGGTACACCCTGGTAAATGATGGTGCTTCTTTTCTTGCACAGCTGGGACTAGGGGGAAGTAAGTAAGGTGATTAGTAAACAACATTAAGGAGGCACTCTCTCTCAAAGTTGTGCAAGTACAGGGGCCATTAGGGTGCCAAGCTTCTCTAGGCACCTCGCTGTTCTCACCCTAGTTCTGACCTTGACATCTTACTTGAATTTCATGGAAAGTACTCAAATTTGGCAGGTACTTTTCAAGGTTATGCTCACACCGCTCTGGATCTACCTTATCTCCCTTGCAGGCAACCAGATCAATAATAGGGATCAAATCTCAGGAATGTATAGATGAGGAGATGGGAGATATTCTAAGAGAAAAGGAATATTATACATTGAAGAAGGTTCAGAATATGTCTGCTATGTACTAGCAAAAGCTGGGAGAGCATATATGGGAAGAAATTCGGAGGTGTTGATGAAGTGAAGCAGAATATTAATATAAATAAGGGAGAGTGCATAGAAAGAGGCATACTTCTGTGATGTGAGATTTAATACTCTGACAAGGACCCCTGATGATGTTACTGATATGCTGCTGGAATGGCCCTTCAAAGTGTGGCAAAAGCAATGGCTCATGCTATGTAAAATAGAAAAGCCAGATGGTAAGGACATGCTTAAAACTGGGCATTCCAGGGTGATATCCCATGCAAAGCTAGAACACTCATGAGCTGAGCTGATTGTTTTATGAGAGGATCCGGAAGACAATTCATTTATCCATAATTTATACAATGAAAATCAGAAGTCCTGAGCCCACGTACAGCTTTAAATAAGTTCTCAGACTCAGAATCCACTTACTAAAGGAAAGGCTGAACCTCTATGAGAAAAGATCTTGCAGCATCATAGTAAATTCACTGTTAATTCTTCCACGTTCCCAAGGGATCTGTTGTCTTTTAGTCATATAATTATGGACGGTAGAAAGGGAATATACAAACCTTTCAATGATTGCTGAACTCTGGTTCCAAATTAATATGCACTATAAGCTATTTTACTCTCCTGGCTTATGTTGTAATGTGGTTTAAAATGACCTGGGCCTTCTGGGTATTCTGCAGAAAACACATTATTTCACTCAATTACTGCTATCATGCAAGTTAACAACAGTTGAGCAATACATGATGCGTATATAAAAAGCCTTGGAAAACATATCTGTAGAGGTGAGAGATAAGCCCTACCGAGGTTCAGGGCCTGCCACACAAGTTAAGTACTTTTGGATTCAACGGGATGAGGTCTGCTGGGACAACCTCTCAACAAAAAACATAAAACACAAAAACAAAAACCACAAAAACCACAAAAAACAAAATACCTTATTGCATTGCACTCCTCCCACCACCATGAAACATGGTGCTTGGTAGCACACCGTCGTTCAGGAGGTGGCACGTAGTGCACAGCTCCAACCCATTGACTTGGTGACACGGAGTTCTGTCAGTTTGAATTGGACCCAGATAGGGAAATAATTCTGCAGCAAGTCCAAGCTGTGACACAATAAGAACTGTTGCTTGGGTTATAAAATCAGGTGGACACTCTGGTACTGGACCTGCCCATGGTGTAAAAAGATGCTGTGTTGATTTTATAGCCAGTGCCAATAGGAGAATTACAACATAGAACTTAGAGTTATAAGACAAAGCTATGTCATCAAAAAGTCTACAGCTTTTGAAAACCAGTTGTTGGTATGCTTCTGGGTCCTAGTAGGGATGGGATATTTGATTATGGTTTATCAAGTGACTTTGTGACCAAAGATGGATTCTGTAAGACCCACTAGGTTCTCAACATAGGTAGCCTTAGTAGCAAATCATCACAAATGGAAGAAGCATATCAAGAATCAGACATAAGCACATCCAGAAGGCGTAAGTAAGTTACCAAACAGTGACCCAGACCTCCATCTGGTAATCAGCCCTGTATTGGACTCTCGCTTAGCTCTATCTTATGGTTGCATGAGGTTTACCTCATGAGTGATATATGAATAGAGGAGAAGGCTGAGTTTGGTTTGTTAATGGTGGGCTCAGGATGTTAATGTGATCTGAAAGTAGATAGCTAATACTATAACCCTACTAAGGGGTGGGCCTGTAAGACAAAGCTCTGGGAAGTATACCTTCTCCTTAACTTTATGGGGAAATAAAAATGGCCAAAATATAGATACCCATTGGCTTATGGACAGTACAAAATGTCTTACCTGGTTGATCAAAAGACTGAAAGAGGAAAAAGTGGAGGATCAGGGACAAGGGGTTCTAAGCAGGAGGGATGAGATGAGCTCATTGGAGTGAGCAAAGTGTGAAAATCTTGGTACTGTTTGTTAGTGTCAAATGTCTTATCTGACTGATCAGAAGACTGAAAAAAGAAACATCAGAAGACTAAAAACAAGAAATTCTGAGTAAGAGGCATGAGATGAAGCTATTGGAATGAGCATAATAAAATGTGAAAATCTTTGTATGGTTTGTCAGCATCCACCCAGAGCAACGTCCAAAAAAAAAGGAGGTCTTAAGCAACCAAGTAGACAGAGTAATGGGCTATTGACATCAACCAGCCTCTGTCATTACCTATCCCATTTTTGATACAATGAATACACCAAAGACCAATACACCAATGTCAGGGATAGAAATTGAACATAGACCCATCCATTAAACAGACCCATTAGCATGAGCTCCTGCTCATGAGCTCCTCATGCTCCCACCAGCATGAGGTTTATTAGCTATTGCCACTGCTCTTTGACCAATCTGCTATCCAAAGAGACTAACACCGAGTCTCTGATTGTAGTACTATTTCTTGAGATGACTAACAAGACAGAAAATTGGTTAATTTGAGCTTTTCTTAGGGGATAGTGATTTTTGGTTCCCAGACATGAGATTCTACATATAATTTCCCAGGAGTAAGAAACCCATTTTACTGCAAAGGAGATGAGGCAGGGGGAACACGATTGTGGAATCCAGTTTTCTTATCATATTTAACACCACCTGGAATATGTTAGCTGGACAGGGCAATAACACCACATGTAATTTATTTGAGATGATGCTGTGAGACTGAAAGGTGACATCATCCTCTGGGACATTGTGTGGTAAATTTGTGTCCTTTATATGGTACTGTGTCTTCACTATGTAGAAGGCATGGCATGGATCCCAGAAATAAGAGTGGATGAAGGAGTATCACAGCTCACCATCTCTCCTGCTTGGAAATTTTGTTCTTGCAGTCCTCAGAATTTTAGGTTCTGTGGTTTAGAGATTCTGGTTCCCAAAGGAGGAATGCTTCTGTCAAGGAGATTGAGAGTAGCATTGAATTATAAGCTATGGTTGTCACCAAGTCACTTTGGGCTCCTTGTCTCAAAAGACTACAGGCAAAAAAAAAAAAAAAAAAAAAAGGTACTCCACAGTGACAGAGTTAAAAGACCCTGCTCATATAGAGGAAGGGAAGCTGATGTTATATAATAGGGGCCAAAAACATAGTTTTCATGCTCTGATTCCATATTAGGATGTCTCCTGCTTCTCCAATATCTAGTTTTAATGGTAGCTGGACAAGTACAGCAGCTGCTTCCCTAGAAAGGGTTAGTAAATAAGGAGCTTAGAAACCTCATTAATGAGAGATTTTTAACATCTAATGACTGTTGTGAATGATTACATAAGTTTATTATGCCAATTTATATTTATTACATTGATGGACTAAAGCAGAAGGTGGGAAACTCTTTCTGTGAAAGAGCAGATAGTAAATATTGTCAACTTTGTGGGTCATATTTCTCAACTCTGTCATGGAGTGCAACAGCAACAGTGCACAAAGTGCAGATAAATGGGCGTAGAAGGACTTGTCCCAAGGGCTGCAACATTTGGGCTCTATATATAGATTTACTGTAATACTTTAGAGTTAATCACACAGACAATACTATGGAATTCTCAAGAATAAATCCAATGAATCCCTTTTTTAAATTTACATTGTCTTCCAAACTGTTGTTGCCAAAAGGAGTTCTTTATATATAAATTAAAATTGGTAACTGCATTCATTTAATGAGCATTTATTAAATACTAAGTATTTGTTATATTCTGTGATAGTGCAAATTCCATAAGTGCTTCTCAAGGATGATTCTAGATAACCCTCATGGAACTTACACTGCAGTGAGGAAGGCAGCCATACATTTGTTAATTGCATGAATTAAATGTTCAGTTACAAATTGTGATACAATCTCTGAAGAAAAGTGTTAGTTTTCTGTGGAACCATCTAGCAAATGAAAACCTGATTTAGACTTTATATTTGGAAAGACTTTCTTTAATAAAATTCATCTAGAATACAATGATGAGGCAATGAGGCCAAAGGGAGGGGCATACTACATGTAGAAAGAAGAGGATAGGTAAAGGCTCTATAAATAAAGGGAGAATGATAGTTTTGAGACAATAATGGGTGGCTTGTCTGGATCAAGTAAAAAGAACTGGAGATGTGATGGAGAACATTACATTTCATAAGATGAAACTCAAAATTTAATTAGGACAAACGCTAAGGTATTATGGAAGTAAAATTAAGAAAACATGTTGTCTTAAATCAAAATTCTAAAGGAATTGTGATTAGAATAAGGGTTCTGAAGAGAAGCCTGGGCTGGGTATATAAATTTGAAAGTCTTTGTTGCAGAGTGAGCACTTGAAGCCATAGGGTGAATGAATGAGAAATGAACAGGACCTTCATTCCAGCTCTGTGGAAATCTAATATTTAATGTCTTTAATTAAATATTAAATATTAGCAGAGGATAAAAATTAGCTTGAAAGAGAGACTCGGAAGCTGAAACCAGAGATGTAGGTGGATAACTTGGAGGTTGGGGTCAGGAAGCTAAGGGAAGAAAGAGTTTTATAAAGAAGGAAGTAATTAAGAATGTCACATTCTCAATGTTTTTGAGAGAGTTCAAGTAAGATGGGAATAAAAAGTGTCCATTGTGTGTAGTGATTTTAGCAGTGACTACATCAATTATTTCAGTGGCAAAATGGAAGAGATGATGAGTTGAATTGTACGAACTGATGTAAATGTGACTTGAATAGAGAGAATGAGAATAGTCCACTCTTAAGATATTCAGCTGTAAAAGACAGGAAAGAAATGAAGCTGCATGTGGAAGGGCTATGTCAAATAGAAATAGCACCATTTATTTGTTTTGTTACTTTGCCAATTTTGTTTTGTTTTTTAAATGAACTAGTTTTACAATTGCAAAACTTGACTAGGCATGGTGGCTCATGCCTGTAATCCCAGCACTTTGGGAGGCCAAGGCAGGTGGATCACCTGAGGTCAGGAGTTTTAGACCAGCCTGGCCAACATGGTGAAAAACAGTCTCTACTAATAATACAAATATTAGCAGGGCGTGGTTGTGGGCACCTGTAATCCCAGCTATGTGGGAGGCTGAGGCAGGAGAATCCCTTGAACCTGGGAGGCGGAGGTTGCAGTGAGCCAAGATGGTGCCATTGCACTCCAGCCTAGGATACAAAAATGAAACTCCATCTCAAAAAAAAAAAAAAAAAAAAAAAAAGATTGCAAAACTCCTCCTCATGGGAACTTCCATTTTCAGCTTGGGAAGTAGAAAGTTTAAAAGACCATTACTCCCACCTTCATAAAACAACAATGGGAACAATTTAGACGGTTGGTAGAACCACAAGTTTGTTTTTAATTTTTAAAACATCGATTAATTTTTAATTGACAAATTAAAATGTATATATTGATGGAGTACAATTTAATGTTTTGACATATGTATTCATTGTGGAATGATTAAATTGAGTTAATCACAACTTTTCTTGAATACATGAGAGAACTGAGGTTGCAAAATCCAAGCAAAGGCAGTCACCTTGCAGGATGATGAATTTGAGCATTGGCTTACATGGGGCAGATACTGCCAGACACTCGTAAGAATTTACAAAGCTTAATAAATCACAGAGTTGAGTATGATCTAGTAAAAGAATACAGAATCCCATGTGGCCCTAATATTATATCCTACTTATAGGGTTTTCTTCATGGACCTCATTCATCCAGTGCTCACAAATAAGTTTACGGGCAGGGTAAGAGTCCTGCAAAATAATCACTGCCCTTGAAGGAAAGAACTGTAGGGAATTCCAGTAAATGTGTGAAAGACAATAAGCCCCACTTCAATCCTTCTCCCCCCATTTCCTACAAAATAGGGACTTAAAACAATTTGTGAAGGAATACAGAACATGGTGCTTTGAAAGTACAAGTGAAACTTAACTGCATTTTGGAAAATAGAACAGAAAAACAAAACAATCTTACCACTGGCGAGCAACAGTTGAAGAGGCTGGGACCAGAGCTACATCCAGGTATAAGATAGAATAACCTACTCATGTAACCCAGGGCTCAGTGCCTAAGATTAAGCAAAACAACAGTGAACATGTTTTTCCTTCTCCCCTAACCTAACCAAGAGGTTGACAAACATCAAGCAATAAATAGTACCAAGATATATGTAATTGGAAATCAAGAAAGAGAAAGAAATGAGGAAGACGTATTTGAAGAAATAACCACTTTTCCAAAATTGTATACCAAAAAAATCCTGAGAATACATATATAAATACTGAAGCAAGAAAGTGACTTTAGCAAGATGGCCAGTTACAAGATTAATATTCAAAGCCAATTATACTTCTATATGCTAACAATAAGTAATTAGCCACTGATTTAAAATGAAAACAGGACAATTATCAATAGCACTAATGAAATATACTTCTTACAAAATATATATAAGATTTGTTGGCCGGGTGCCGTGGCTCAAGCCTGTAATCCCAGCACTTTGGGAGGCTGAGACGGGCGGATCACGAGGTCAGGAGATCGAGACCATCCTGGCTAACACGGTGAAACCCCATCTCTACTAAAAAAAACAAAAAATAAGATTTGTATATATGCTAACCAAGAAATACTGATGAGATAAATCAAAGAAGGTGTAATAAATGGAGAGGTACCTTTTTACATATTGAAAGACTCAATATTGTTAAAATATCAAGTTTTCCAAAATGGAGATGATCTACAGATCCAACACAACTGCAACTGAAACCACAAAGAATTTCTCGTATAATGTGATAGAATTCTAAAATGTATATGGAAAAATAAAAAAGGAAAAACAATTTATAACCAATGTTGAATACAAGGAAGATATACTTGATATTTACAAGTGAACACTTTTTGAGAATACAGAAAGAGCAATTGCATAGTGCTCCATAATTTAATAAACAACATTCACATATTTTACCTTTTTAAGGACAGTTTGTAAAGTATGTTTTACATATGATGTCTGAGTCCATTTGCGCTGCTATAACAAAATATCTTAGACTGAGTAATTTACAAACAACAGAAATTCATTGCTCATTATTCTGGACCTGGAAAGTTCAATAGCAAGGAGTCAGCAGATTTGATGTCTTGTGAGGACTCATTCTTTGCCTCAAAGATGGAAACTTCTATGTGTCGTCACATAATGGAAGGGACAAACAGTCTCCCTCAAGGCTCCTTTATAACAGCACTAGTCTCATTCATGAGGGTGGAACCTCACGTATTAGGTACCAACATACAAATTTTAGGGGAACACCGATATTCAGATCATAGCAGATGAATGCAGTGAAGCTGAGAGAACTATATTGGTAGGAGGCAAACAAGTGAGTAGTAGTACTGATAGCTAATAAGAAATTCTGATATCAAAATGTTTCACTATACCCCTTCAGAGCTCTCCACTCTATCAAAGTGACCCTCTGAGTTTGCAGTATTATTTATAAAACTGTATTTGTAACTGTGCAATGAGACTAAGGGTATGGATTAAAAATATAGCAGATGTTTGTAAAATTTTATAAAACAATTTGTTTTCAAACAGTTGATTTGGCTATATCATTTAAAAAGATATTGTTACTTGTTTCTCTGTATTAATTTATTGTCTTTTCCAGTTGATGCTTGTTTATATGATAAAACATTTTAAACAATATATTGAATAAAACTGTTTAAAATCTCACAGCTGGAGGCAGATTATCAGAACTGATTTCCAGGAAGAGATAAGAATGTATCATTATAGTTTGTAGTGACAATTTAGGAGGGAAGAGTTCACTGAGATGAGAGAAGAGTCCCGCCAAAGCTTCCAGGGATTGAAATGAAGTATTTTGTTTTCAGGTTTTTCAATCTATAATGTGGAAATTCAGACTCTAGCTCAAGAAAAAAATAGTACTGTAGTTTATATATACAAAAAAAAAAACATTAGGAACACTACATTTCAAAATAAACTGATGTTTTAAAAATTACTTGGGGTGAAAAAAGACTATGAGGAAACAACACATGTTACAAATTTCAAAAGTGGACAACCACACCAGTGCTATGACATGATGGATGACAGAGAGGCAGTCCTTTCTAACTTCTGTTGCTCTTCCTCTTCTATTTGTAGGAAAGGTATTTTCATATTATAAAAGGAAGCATGAACACTGTTGGCTGGAAATCAATGCCTGCAAGCCTTGATGAGATTATGTGAGAAACGAGTTTGTTCTGAGAACCAAGATTAACTATTTCCTTAGTGAGAGGAACTGAAAATGTGAATACTAACCATTATAAGTGCTCTTCAAAGATTTTTGTAAATTAGAGGACACTTGCAAATGGAAAAATATACATGAGATTTCTGCCTGAGATTATTTCTCCTTTAGAAATAGACTAGAGAGGGCAAAAATCATTTCTCTAAGCGCTCTCCTGAGAAAATAAGCAAAATCTTATACTTGTCCACAATTATTACCTGAAAAATGTGCTGCGTTCAAGGTTACAAGAGTCAATTTTACCAAAGAAGAGCGGAAGATTCACTTCTGTTCCAGCACCTTCAGGAGGTGGGTCACTGAAACATGAATGTCTACTTCTGATAACACAATTCGAAAGGCTGAGTCCTTGCTACACGTTAGGGTGTTTGAATGTACATGTTTGTTATTCAGATGATGATTTAAGGTAACATGACCCTGACTTTCTTTGAAAGAGTAAAAAAGGCAAAGTCTGAGAGACGTCCTTATGTGGCACCTAATATCCAGTACACACAATGTGGCTAAACATCTTGCTTCAGAATCTCAGGGAAAAAATGATTGGAGGGTGGCTTTTGGTTCCACTCCTTGCTTTTTCTTTTACCCTAATAAAGAACTTTGCTTAAGAGGTTAAGGCTTCAAATCTGATATGTTTATTAGTTTTATTATGAGTAGAGAGTTTAGAAAAATGAGACTTCTCATTGCTACTGGAATTGGGTTCACAGCTGGTTTCCTTGGCTTGTCTACTAGTCCACAATCTCCATCAAAAGGGCTTGCATTGCCTACTAAGCTTTTATATTATCTGGATTCAAGTCTGAGTTAACTCTCTTATTCCTCTGAATCAGAGTATTCTAGAATGACAACTAATTCTAATTTTAAAAATGAACAAGAAGGCATATTTCAGTAATATTAGATAAACTCGTTTTTTACGTGTTGTAATAAATGTACTGCAGGAAATATTTACTTCAATGAACAGTAGGCAAGCATCTACCTTGTACAAGACTCTCTTATAAATATGGGGATGCAGCATTGAACAAAACACAAAAAGCCTTATAGAGCTTGAATTATAAGCATTCGTGAAGAAATGTTTTATGGTCATAAAATGAGAAGGTGTTAGTTGCTGGGAACCCAACTTTTATTTTATTAGGCCAAAGACCTAATGGGATGTCATAGGTTAGGTACAAGCGAGTGATTTGACAAGGTTTCTTATACTCATATGTAATTCAGATAAAGAATAAAATGCTGTGCCGTTGCAATAATACTCAACACCTGGAGAATAATTTCTGGATAGCAACAGTAGAGAGATCTGTTGTGCCATTTGGAAGACTTTGTTTCAGTCAACATTGTACACTACTTACAATTTATTGTACTATATGATGGAAAAGATCATAAAAGTACTGTGGAGTAAAAATATAAAGGTAGATTAAAATGAATATACAGAAATTACATAGAGAAAAAAATCTAAAATATGCTCCATGAATGTGAGAACCTTTTTAGAAGGGCTTCAACATCGCCATGTCCCTGTCCTGATAGCTCCCTTTCAGGCGTCCTATATTCTTACAACTCTCATTTTCTTACTGTTTACTGAATGTGAGCAAAGCACAAAGAAACTGAGAAGCTGTCTTTGGATTCTGGAACATCTAGGTTGAAATTCTGACCCTTATCACATATCTGAAGCATATAGTGGATCCCATAAATGATAGGGTTATTATCATTTCACAGCTATTATCATTATTATTAACTGTAGTGCTTTTTTCTTCCCTTCACCTTTAATTTAGGATCTGAAATGATCTACTTTTATTTCTCTTGTACCTTTCAGTGCCAGAAAAATTCTACGCTTTCCATAAAAGTTTGCTGACTGAATAAATGTATGAAAGTGAGTTGCTCCTATTTATGGATGGTATAAAGCTTAGACAAGAGTAGAGTTTGGATAAAAAATATGGTAATAAAATGCTACTTGTTATGAAGGATCTCATAGGGTAAAATATTACAAGAATAAGTTGAAGAATAACTACGAGCATTCAAAAATAAATAGAGCCAATATAGGAGAGAGGGCTTGAGAACAACGTGCACAAATGAAATACATTGCTACGAGGGTTATGCTGAGTCATTTTAGTCACATGTCGTGGGTTAACTTCTTAAAAACATAAAATATGAAACTTCATTCTTGGGCTAAATTCAGGGCTTTGAGAAATATTGTTTGCCAATGACTACATCAAAGTCAGGCATGAATTATTAGACACAGACGTGAATCAAGAGAAGAACCAGCTCCTCTTGGATCTGCCTGGCCCAGTCAAGCCTTTGGCAGTGTGACATTTTCCTTTTATTGGAATTGTATAAAGGAACCCTGGAAGGCAATTAATCCTAATATTTGTAGATAATTTCTACAAATGGATTTTCTGTCCCTGATTAACAAAATACACTATACATGGAGGCAGCATTTGTGAAGTTTTGAGACTAAAGGTTGTATCCAAATGTTTTCCTGTGTATTTCATGGCATCTCTTATGGACGTATTTGCTAAAAAAAAAAAAAAGCCAGTATTCACAGATCTGATCTCAAATTCTGACTGTAACACATTCTATGTGTGCTTCTGTGCAACTCAAACTCCACGGGCATCAATCCTCTTATATATAAAATAGGGGCAATGAAAACTAGGATTATTGCAAAGATTAACCAAGATAGTGGATCATTATGAAGATTAAGTCAGATAATGGAGCCAAAACACTTAGCTCTGTATCTGGCACAAAGGAAGTTCAAAGTGTTACCTTTGTGCTAGTAGGGTTCTCCTGCCATATACGAGGGAAGTGATACATTCATAAATGCAAATTATTTGACAGGTGTCTTACACTAGGAATGCTACTTACGGAAGAAAACAGATGTTTCAAAAGAAGACAAACACAGACAACAAGCATATGAAAAATGCTCGGCCGGGCATGGTGGCTCATGCCTGTAATCCCAGCACTTTGGGAGGCCGAAGCAGGCAGATCACGAGGTCAGGAGTTCAAGATCAGCCTGACCAACATGGTGAAACTCCGTCTCTACTAAAAATACAAAAATCAGCCAGGCATGGTGGCACGCGCCTGTAATCCCAGCTACTCAGGAGGCTGAGCCAGGAGAATCACTTGAACCCAGGAAGTGGAGGTTGCAGTGAGCCGAGATCGCGCCACTGCACTCCAGTCTGCCTGACAGAGCAAGACTCCGTCTCGCAAAATGTTCTAGCAACTTTGGAAGGTGGTAGGTGGTTTCTTACAAAACTAAATATAGTCTTACCATATGATCCAGCAATCACTCACACACCTTGATATTCACCCAAATGAGTTAAAAACTTACATTCACACCAAAACTGCAAACAAATGTTTGTAGCAGCTTTATTCACAATTACCAAAACGTGGAAGTAACCAAGATGTTCTTCAAAAGATGAAGAGATAAACAAACTGTGGTACATTCTTACATTTATTTTTTTGAATATTTTTCAGCTATAACAATAAATGAGCTATCAAGAAACAAAAATACACGAGAAACTTTAAATGCATATTGATATGTGAACAAAACCTATCGGAAAAGACTACATGCTGTATAATTTCAACCATATGCTATTCTGGAATAGGCAAAACTAGAGAGACAATAAAAAAGATCACTGGTTGTCAGGAAGTTGGTAGGACAAAGGGAAAGATGAATAGATGGAACACAGTATAGTAAAACTATTCTCTATTATGCTATGGTAGACATATGTAATTATACATTTGTTAAAACCCATAGAATGTATAACACAAAGAGTGAACCCTCATATGAACTACAGACATGAGTTAATGATAAGGACTGAATATTGTCTTATAACTTACAACAAATGTGTCATATTAATGCAAAATATTAATAACAGAGGAAACTGTGTTCTGGGGTGTACAGGAACATGGTGTACTCTGTAGTCAGTTTTTCTGTAAATGTAAAACTGCTTTAAAGGAAATAGTATATTAATTTACAAAAGTGAATAACACAGACGAGCTCCTACCATTATATTGACTGTATTACGGTGAAGGGAGGTATACAGTGAAAAAAAAGATGAATACAGGTAGTGATAAGTGCTGTGAAAATTAAATAAGGTGTCTGTCTTGATAGATAATGGTTTGATTTTGGCTGGATGCGCCTCAGTATCGTGGTTAAAGAAGGCTTCTCTGGTGTTCTAAAGTTGAACCAAGATTGACTGTTTCTCAGAAAAGGAGCTTTGCATCCACACCTTTTCCTCAAAACTAAATATCCAACGTGAGTCTGAGCAACTCTGATTGAAGAGAACATTTTCTAACTGGTTGCACAGTTCTTTTGTTAAACTACTCCCTTCCAGTTCCTGAAAGGTGAAGAACAAGCTTTTAAAAATATTAATTGAATTATATCACTTCCCTGCTTTAAAACTTTTAACAGCTTTATTTAGATGTATTTGAAATAAAAAAAAAACCCTGCGTATACTTAATGTATGAAAGTTGATAGGTTTGAACATATATATCCACCTGTGAAGCCATCATTCATAATCAAGACAGCAAACATATCCATCACCTCCAAATGTTTCCTTGTGCCCTTACCTATTTTTTAACCCTTTAATGACTTCTCGTTTCATTTAGAATGCAATATAGTATTCTAACAGGTCTTCAGGGTTCTTTGCAATCTGGCCCTTGCTTCCTTCCCAACTTAATCTCAGGCTCAAACTCCTTCTGCTCTACTAAAATGCCATCCTCACTTTCACACCTGGACCCTTTTTCCTTCAAACACATTAAACTCTTCAAGACTTCGGGGCCTTGCCCTTGCCATTCTATCTGTCAAAAGCATCTCTCCAGTGTTCTTTTAAATCGCTGAGTTTATTTGGCATTAGGACAGATTTTTGTAAATAGCAGTGATAAAGTTTATTCTCTTCCATCTGTAGTCAGATGTCCCCATGGCTCTCTCCTTCTCTTAGTTCAGATCTTTAATCAAAAGTCCCTTTCGCTGAGGCTTTCCTTGACCAATCTCTGACATGCTTCTTCCCTACTTTTATCCCCTTTAGGACTTGCGATCATTTTACTTGTTATATTGGAAATTGTTTGTACTCCTAAGCAAAATAGAATTTTCTTACTATATTATAAGGATATAGTATAGTCTTACTATGTTATAAGGATATACTATAGTTTTACTATGTTATAAGGATATACTATAGTTTTACTATATGATAAGTATAGTAAGTCTTACTATAAGTTCTTAATATATTTAAGTAAGTATATTATTACTATATTACAGTCCTTACTATATTATAGGGATATAATATAGTCCTTACTATATTATAGGGATATAATATAGTTCTTACTATATCACAAATATATAATATAGTCTAAAAGTATAGTAAGTCTTACTATAAGTTTTTACTACAAGTAAATATATTATTACTATATTGTAGTTCTTTGTAAATTGTAAGCATAAAACACAAATCTTGTTCCTTTTGCTCACTGCTCTATCTAGACACTGCCTAGGCAATGCTTGGCCCATAGTGACATTTGATAAATACCTGATGATTGAGAGAAGAAGAGCATAAGGTAATATTTGTAAAACACATTTTTTTTTTGTTAAAGCTATATGTGGTTTTAACAAATGCAAACATAACCTTGTTTTAATTCTCTCTGAGTATATTGTATAGTCACAGCATAGGTACAAGTTTGCATTATCTTTTCCTAGATTTATAAATATTTTCTAAATAGAGAGGTTTTCATTTCCCTGAAATCTGTGTGGTACTCAACTGGACGTTTGCTGGGCATGGGTCACTCTGTTCACTATTGGATGTAAGTAAAATCTTAGCATTTAATGTAATAAATGACATAAAGAGGCTGAACATATATCTTAATTCCAAAACTAGACTTCTAGAAATAGGTTGTGTTCCTTAAAACTAAATAAAATTTGTATTTAGTTCTGGATACGATGATAGTTAAAAATAATACACTGACTTAGAATGAAGTCATTCAGGAAAGTTTTGTGAATATAGAACATTTTCTGCATTGATGATTATGAGGAAGCTATGGTAATTGTGATTAAAACAAAACATTTGTTGCTGCAGTGATCAGTACCTTACTGGGTTATCCTCTGGAGTTCTTTGGCTCAACTCACATGAAACCTACTCTAGTACATTTAAAGGAAAAGGTAAATACATTGGAAGGCTGGAGAGGAACTGGTAGAATTTTTAAAAATCCTGAAAGCCAGACCTCGGGAAGGATGGGTCCTGAGGAAGCAGTGGGGATTTTCACAGTAGGAACTGGGCTCCAAGCAACGACTAACTGTGTCACTTTGATGGAGAAGCAGACTGGATCAAGGCTCACCTCTCCACCCTGGGGGCAGTGCATCTGATCAGCCCTGCCGGATGATGTCCTGGGATGAGGAAGCAGCTAGTACAACGAAGGAAAACAGAGGAATATACTATCACTGGACGTGGACAGTGTGGCAAGCCAGCCAAAACAAGAGTCCACTCTACCCTTTAATTAAATAGGTTGAGGTAGGTACCTAATGGCAAAGAATCACTGAAGAGAGAAATAAAATATCAATTCATGTAATTGTTATTATACCTAAAAAGCAGATTTTTTAAAAAGTTGTTTTTGTTTCCATTTGGCTTGGTTTGTATTTAGATGTCTGATAATTTTTAGAGATCAGATAGAAATGACTGTGCGTATCATCACAGCCTGAGATCACGTCTTGCAGCCAAATCAGACACAATTTGCGAATACAACCTTGCAACATTCCTGAGCTTTTCTTTGTTAGGCTAATATTACAAAAATTTCCATGAGAAAAAAATGGTCTCTACTTGTTTTTTCCTGAGATGTAGGTGTATAAAAGAAGTAAAATACAAAGGCCTGTTTTTGTGAATATATAGGTGAGAAAACCATTAAAATTCAAATGAAAATAAGTCTTCGTGATGGTCATGTCAGATTTGGAAAACTTTGGCAATTTGAGTGACATTTCCAATGTTAATTTTCACATTCTGAATAAAAGCAGTAATTACCCTACCTGCATGTGTCATACACAAGGTATTGCCCTCGTGTTTCTGTATTTTTTTGGTGCACGTATGGCCACAGGAAGAGAGAGTTTTTCTCATAGCAATAAAAAATCAAGTGAAACCGTTTCTGTATTTATGGTGTTTCCTCCCACTGTCTACAGTTTATTTATGTGAATGTCTATGAAATGGTTTCCTTGGTAACTAAAAGGAGCCTGGGTCTGAGGGACTGTATCACAGGATCACAGTTTCAGACATCCATTGCTTACAAAAACTATTCAACAACAAAATGTAAAATATCAATACCAATTATTTATTGAATTGATGTTTTTCTAGGGTTTTTCCATTTGGACATTTTAGGATCTTGCTCTACACTAGATTTCCATGTAAACAGTTACAATTCAGGAGAAATTTATATTTATTATACATACTGGTTTAGGGAGTTACACTAGTGAGACCCTACCCCTTTCCAAATCCATTTGCTGTTAATTGCCAAATGCTTTTGCTCTCATCTGAGTAACAACTAGCACTCAAATGTTTAATGACTCAAAATCACAGAAAAAACAAGACTTGATGTGCCTCCATATGTCACACCACCACAGCAGGGATTAAAATAAGTGCCAGAGGTAATGAATAAATGACTGGTTTTCATAGAATCATGCATGTTGTAAACAGCAGCTGGTTATCATTGTTTATTATGAAACAGTAGCAAAATGTCTTCGTTCTGATTTCTAGCTTCTCTATGTTGCTGTCTTTCGTATTGAAATTTTAGACACCTCTTGCTGAGTTCATTTGTATTCAGCTGTCATTTCTCTTTCACTCAGGCATTCTCTTGACTATCCAAGACTTTTGTCATACTATGTCATCTGAAGTATTTGGTATTAATGAAATTTTACATGCAATGCTATCACTTCAGAAATAAAGCTCATGCCACACTTGTGAGATTATAAAAACATAGACTCGTACTGAAGCTAACTCAAGATGAACAGTGGTTAGTGGGTGGAAACTGGTAATTTCATAATTATATTTAACCTCTGTGGTGCCTTAGCAATCATTTTAATAATGGCATTATTTTTCCTACTCAATCACATGACACTTCTGTGCTATTCAGGAAACTACTTTGTTATGTAGTGGGCAATAAAACTCTGTCAAGTTTCATATCCTACTGTTTTTTCCTGAACAGATTCTCTAAAATATTAGAATGAATTTGACTATTTCTCTTGCCAGAAACACAGGAATGAGAGCTTGTCTGGAGTTTCTATTATATCATCAATTTCTCCGTCCACTCTCATCCCTTTCCACGCCACACAATCATTATTGGCACGCCTGTCAAAATTACCAAATCACTCTTTCCTATTCTCTTCCTTTACCACAGAATGCACTGTTTAAATTATAAACACTGCTTCCCTTCTGTAGCATGCATCGCTCACATTATCTGCACTACTTTTAGAGATTAATCATCAGAAATTAAAAGATGGAATAAAGCCTCTTTCAAATAAATACTCTTCCTCGCTCTGGGTCTCTCACTTTATTTCTAATCTGATAGGTCGAAATTATGCTTTATACTGACGAGAATGTTCTCTCACCTTGAAAATGCTTCCCCAGACTTGAAATCTTGTTCAAGAAGGTAGCTTTTGATTTATTTTCCAAATAATGTCTTTTGGATTAGCATATATAAAAGAAGATTCCTTTTCCTTGATTCTGAGGATCCAAATGTTGAGGCAGATTTTATCTCTACTTTGAGTTAGCCGAGGCTTATTGGTTACAATTTTTTTTCCACTCTTTTCACTGACATTCCAAATAACTATTTAAAATATGTGTATATTTTGAGATATATTCTGAGATGTCTGAAAATCGTCTGCCTTTAGTTAGATGACGCTCCAGATGATCATTATGTGAATTCACCTAGAATTGTGCTATATCTTAATTCTGCCAGTGCTCACGTTGGTAATGGGGTTTTCAATTATTGCATAACCAAAAGATGTCCAGGTCAAGGTTTTCTTAGAGTTTCTATCAGGGAGCATCGTTGAGGCATTGAAGTTTAAGGTACAGAGCGGATGAATATGCCAAAAATAAGATGAATCCTAACTGAGCAATTTGTTTTCTATTGAGGTCAATAAAATGATCATTGCTGCAAGATCACTGCATACATTTCTAGCAACATATGCCAGTTCATTTGCCTTTTCCCCTCTAAGGAGATGGCATCTAAACGGAGACCTGAGGGAAGAGTGAGAATTAGATTTTAGCAGAGATCCTGACTTGAGAAGGAATTGATTGTTGATATGGAGCTGATATAAGGTCAATGCACCAGGAGTGAAATGAGCCAGGCTAATAATTTTACCAGATAGACTGGCATATAATTGTATATAATCTGGCCCCATTTAAGCAGGGCCTGGTAGAACATGAGGCAGCTTGCATTTTATCCTATGAGGACTAATAAGTTAAAAAATGCTTTTTAATATTAGAGCAACAAGATCTGATATACACTGAAAACAGCATTCTGATATTGGGAAGAAAATAGATTAGAAGAGGTGTGAGAATAAAACAATGCACACTGATAATGCTATTGCCGGGCTGGGAAGAGATGAAATTTTGAGCTGGGAAAGTGACAGTGAATCTAGGGAAATGCAGGGAGATTCAGGAAACATCATTCAGAAAGATTCAATCAGGCTTGCTGATAGATGAAATGTTGGAGTAAGGAAAGGAGAAGAACAAGAAGGCTTCAAGGCTTCTGACTTGAGAATCTCTGGACAGTCACACAGTACAACACAGGTGGGGAAAATGGGATATTCTCAGGATTTCGTGGGGAAATTAAAACTCTGTTTTGAACATAATAAGATTGAAATATCTATAAAACAGTTTGGTAGAGATGGCAAAAGGGCTGTTGGGTGTATTAATCTAAATATTATTGAAATGGCTAGGTCGGGTATTACAATTAGGAGTCAAAACCATAAATGGAACACCAGAACTTATTTCTCTTACCTACCTGTAACTTTGTACCTATTGATCAATCTCTCCCAATCTTCGTAAGCCGTACTCTCCCCAACCTCCAGTAACCAGCATTCTTTTCTCTACTCCTATGAGGTCAACGGTCAACATTTTTAGATTCTACATTTACCTGAAATCATGCAGTACTTGTTCTTCTGTGCCTGGCTTATTTAACTTAACATAATGTCCTCTAGCTTCATCCATGTGGTTGAAAGTGACACAATTTCAGTGTATGGCTAAATGGCATTGCATTGTGTACACATACTACATTTTTAAAATTCATTCATCTGTTGCACAGTTGGGGGCCTATAGCCAACAATAACATATTGTAAACTTCAAAATATCTACAAGGGATAGTTTTTGAATGTTTTCACTACAAAGAAATTACAAGTGTTTAAGGTGATAGATATGCTAATTACCCTGATATACAATGTATATATGTATAAAAGTCACACTGTACCCCATAAATATTGACCAAACTTCAGAGAAGGGACACGTGCTATTGTAATTGGAGGCATTGGGACTAGATAAGGTTGTTAACTGAATGTGCCTGTAGGGGATGATGGTGGTAGATGCATCATTTTAAAGGAGAATAGGAAAATGAGAATAGTTTAAAAAGCTAACAAACCATTTCCAAAAATGTTGAAGCCCCTGTGATGTTTTTCATCAAGGATTTCAAGGGAAACTGCTCAGTCAGTTGTATGATTTCCTTTAGAAATGTGTAGATGCTTTCATGTAGCAACAAAAAAGGAGGATATTTGGTCTTATCTAGGATTGTTTTTTACTTGGGTATAAAGGAGGAAAAGGGAGGTAAGGGATTTAAGGATTCTTCAGAGGCTCAATTGTAATATTTGAGCATGAAATATAACCTGGGCAAGGAGAAACATGAAGATGGGATGAGGCTATTGACGTTTTTTAAAAAGTGGTATGATCAATGGATTGGGTGTCTTGGTAAAGTGAAAGCATTGCTAATATGTAGATACATATAAATGTGAATCAGAAAGACCAGAGGTGACAGCAGAGGAATGAAATATTCCAAGTTAAGGCATTTTGGGGAGCATATAAATCTCCATGGTATAAATATGGGAACAGAATTTGAGGCTGAATGAAAGTAAAAGTCATTTGACATCCAGAGGTACAGGACTGAGAAGAGGTACATGATAAAGAGTCACCCAGGAAGTATTAGGAGTCACAAGTTAGTCTTTAATGTAAGGAAAGTGACAAAGATGTTGGTAAATGGAAGGATTAGAGAAGAGTAGTATTCTTGAAAGCATATTGGCTCTTTCTAGACTTTTTTTTTTTCTTTAGAGGAAGAAGAGGAGGAAAATATTGTTTAGATGAGGTAACTAAGAGCAAGAACACTCTACAAACTTTTTGTCCTCATGGTACAAAGGGACATGAAAAATAACAAAAACAAAAATCCAAGCTTCATAGAGTGATAATCAGGTTTTGGTTAACATATGAGATGGAAGAACTATCTTAGGGCTTAAAATATAACACCCTTCCTAATATCATTAGTATCTACATATATTTTCTTATTTAATTCTTATAATCACTCCATAAGGCAGATGCTAAATTGTCTCAATTTTATAAATGAGGAACTCATAGCATGGAAATGTTGAATAATTTTCCCATGGTTACATATCTAGTAAATATTGATGCCAGGATTCAAAATCAGGGTCTCTGACTTCAGACCTAGCTACAATTTCACCTGGTTCTAAAAAGTGGAACATTTGCTTTGATCTGGGGGTAAGTATGAAATAGGATAACATTAGTAGTGATGTTACAAAAATAGGATAACATTAGTAGAGATGGTAGACGAATGGAGGGACTTGTACTTCAGACAGTAACTAAGATGAAGAGGATTGTGAGTGCTGAGAGTTTTATACCCAGTCAGAACAGAAATGATATAATCCTTTCTAGCACTAGCTCAAAACTCATTCATGACAAGGATGCTTCTGGAATAAATTAGTTAGTTGCATATATTGGCAACTTAATCATGGAAACATGGGCAAGATTTGTAGATGGCAGTAGACATTTCTAATCTTCACCAATATCTGGTTCATTTTCTTTTCCTGGCCAAAGGAGGAAAACTTCAGTCTCCTTGAAGTTAGGCAGGGCCACAGGACTAATTCTTTCCAGAAAAAGTGAGAAGAAGAGATGTATGTGTCTCTTTCAAGACAAGGCAGTTGAAAGTTCCAAAGCAATTTTCTATGTTTTCTTCTTCCAATGCCATGACAAAAATGGAGGTCTGATGGTCAGATGGCCAAGCAATGAGGTAGAAGTAGGTGAGTTGTGTGGAAGTTGCTGCTGTGGAATGCCGCAGGGAGGACAGCTCTCCTGGAGAGTCACCATCTCTGGCAGAGGAATATGGTGTTAGGCCACTGATACAGACTCACTCCTCCTGAGAAATACAGAGAGGGAGAGAAGTTGGACCAGACGAAGAGAACAATATTGACAAAGAAAAGTTAGAAATGATGAGAAGACCCCATCTAAATATCAGTGGGATTATCAGTGGGGATTTTTTTTTTTTTTTTTTTTAAGACAGGGTCTTACTCTGTCACCCAGTCTGGAGTACAGTAGTGCAATCTCAGCTCACCGCAGCCTTGACCTCCCAGGCTCAGTCAATCCTCCCCTTCCTCAGCCTCCAGAGTAGCTGGGAACACAGGTGCGTACCCCCATGCCTAGCTATTTTCTTAAATTATCTGTACAGACAGGGTCTCCCATGTTTCCCAGGCTGGTCTCAAACTCCTGGACTCAAACAACCCCCTCTTCTCAGCCTCCCAGAGTGCTAGGATTACAGGTGTGAGCCACGACACCTGGCCAAGAGATTTTCCCAAGTCAGCATTTCTAACAGATTTCTTCTCAGATCATGTGCTATACTAATGTACATTATAAGTCTGCTAACACAGGTGGGTTGTTTTTTATGTGCAGCCTTTTTATTTTTATTTTCTTAATGGACTACCTAATATCTCTAGAAATTACAATTTGGAAAATGCTTTTCTAAATTTTATTTTAGGGTGTTCAATTGGTTGATATGCTATAACCACAGTTCTTAAAAATCTAATCTTAATTCATGTAGATAAATTTACCCAGAAAGAGATGATGAACACTGTGAAGAAAATATATTAGAACAGCTCACCTTTATATATATAATTTATCTCAGGAGATCCAACCTACTTGAGGGAGCATTTCAATTCATCCCTCAATCCATGCACATTGGTACGCTGCCTGAGTTACTAGCTCATGGAAGTAGAGGATGCTAAAAAACTTGCTTCTCAAGTAGTTCCAGGGAAATAACTGCAGTCTAGAGGTATGACCTTTGACTAAGAGATACGTAATCTAGAGGTATGATCTTTAAACTAAGTCTAGTATAAATTATCCAGTACTATACTGGAAACTCTTTCTTGTTTTCAAGCATGTAAAAATTTGTATCTTTTAAATATGTTGACGGATTGCACTGACGTTCACTTACAGAGCCCTAAAGAAATAAAAATACACAAGAGTGCTTATATAGGCAGGCATCTAGTATTTTTTTCTTATGATAAGTTAATATCATATTTAAGAAAAGAGAAACACATGGAACATTAAAGCACATTAGACATGAATTGCCATAAGGACTGTTGGTGCAGATTGAGGATGTGGCCAAGAAAGAGAAATGGAGGTGGGGATTTCTTTCTTCTTTCGCTGCAGACCCACCTTGGCTTGGCCATTTACTGAGAGAGGAAAACTTGCTAATATTCTTGGTTAGAGATGGAGAAATGGATTTGGCAGAGATTACTAGTAGAAGTAATCAAAATCTGAGCTCCAAAGTACATAAACTCTATTCTCCTACTTGTATTTTTGGCTGCAAATATCATCTCACATTTTCTGCTCCCATGTCATAAAGATACCTAGGAAATGTCTCTTGTTCTATTTTCTACCTCTTCTGGGTGATGAAAAGAAGTCAGGATTCTCTAAGTAAAGCTGATTCACACTTTTTCGTGTGTGTCTCTTTTTCTTTCTCTCCCTTTCGCTCTCTCTCTCTTTCCCTCCGCGTACCTCAGAAAATTCTGAGTAAGGTAGTCTCAATTTAGGGGAAGAGGAGGCCCTGTTTATTCTTGAAGTTAAGGAGTATTCTCTTACAAAGTTTCTTTGAGGCCCTGAAATGAGGTATAATCTAGTATTTTGATCTTTTATACAATTTTTCTTGAGTATAATAAATAAATATCTCAATCTTCTTTCTCTCTCAAGTAAAGGAGAAAGAGAGAGAAGTTTTGGGTAGTGTAGAATTTGGACATTCCTGGAATTGTGAGCACAATTCTCTCTCTGAGAACTTAACGTCCAGGAGGTGCAAGCAGTGAATAGTTGAGAGTTCACTGATCATTCCAATCAGTTCATGAACATTTTCTCCAAAAAATGTCCACAGTCCGATTTTTAAACATCCATCACATTATATCATGCTCCTGCTTAGAAGTTTCTATTTGTTTCCCTTTAGAATGAAGTCCCAAAGCCCATTCCAGTGCCCACCAGGCTCTGTTTGAGCTCATTCCATCCCCACTTCATAGCATCTCTCATGTTTTACTCTAAGCTTCTAACACACCCAGGCTTCCCAAAGACTCACAAATTATTTTCTATCAGTTCATGACTGATTGGAATCCCAGGGAAGCCTTCATGGTGCACAGGAGATGAGAGTTGGGTTTGGGAGTAGTACAGGCAGTTAGGAGATGAAACAGTATTTTAAGATGCAGAGCCAGAATAAGTCTTTACCAGAAGAGTAAAGGAGGCAGAGAAGCAGAAAAGTACCTGGCACAATATTTGGGGTCCTGTAAAGAACAATATGAACAAATATTGAAAACTATAGCCTGGGGTTGGAATGTGAGCTACACGCAGTGTCCTCACTAGGGAGCTTTGTGTTGGACACTGAGTTGGTGTCCCTTTCCCTACCCTGCACTCCTCTCCATCTCTGCACAATTTTACTTTCTGTACACCAAAAAATATCCTCCAGAAAGCTGCTTACACTCCTCCCCCACTTTTCCATCTCATATCCATTCTTCAACACTCAAGGTTCAGCCTCTCCTCGTTGCCCTGCCAAAACTGTTCTTGTAAAGGTCATTTGATCCCAATGGTTCCAATTCCAATGACACGGCTTTGTCCTCACATGCTGGGGCTGTTCACCCCTCATCTCAGCCTTTATTTTTCTTAAAACCTTCTGTTCCTCAGGATCCTCTAACACCATAGTTCCTTGCTTTAACTACAGTTCAATGACCTTCTCTCTTCTCAGATTCCTGTGATAGAGCATCTTGCATGACTTGGTTTCTAGGTCTTGGAATCACTGGGACCAGGTTTAGGATAGCATCCTTTTTATATCTATCCTCTTGCCCAATCTTCTATGTGCTTAAACATTGTAAGTGTTTATCTCATTTCAGACTTTGACACCCCTGATTTTTTATGTCCTACTTCTTACATAATATCTCTATCTTCTAACATTTAAATCTGTATGTTTCACTGTATTGACCATCTCACCCAGCTCTTGTTAATAATCAGAAATTATCCTTGATTACTCATTTTCTTCATAATTCCATGCTAAATTAACCATTTATTAGGTGTTTTTTTTTGTGGGGAGGGCTGCAGGGACAGGGTCTCACTCTGTCACCCAGGCTGGAGTGCAGTGGTGTGATCTCAGCTGTACTAACCACAACCTCCGCCTCTTGGGTTCAAGCGATTCTCCTGCCTCAGCCTCACAAGTAACTGGGATTACAGGTGTGTGCCACTATCACCTGGCTAATCTCAGTTCCACTAATAACTTCTTTCTCCACTGCCAGAACATTATTGAAAGACAAATTACTTTTTACCCAGACTTCTGAGATAGCCTTCTGTGTGGTCTCCTTAGTTTTATCCTTGTTCTCCTATAATCTAGTTTCCAAAAAATGTCTACAATCCTATTTGTAAACATCCATAACATTATATCATGCTCCTGCTTAGAAGTTTCTATTTGTTTCCCTTTAGAATGAAGTCCAAAGCCCATTCCAGTGCCCACAAGGCTCTGTTTGAGCTCATTCCATCCCCACTTCATAGCATCTCTCATGTTTTCCTCTAAGCTTCCAACACACCCAGGCTTCCCAAATACTCACAAATTATTTCCTATCTTAGATTTTTTTTGCTGATCCCTGTGCCTAAAATTATATAAACTTGTGTTTGGAATTATAGCATTCTGTTAATTTCCTTATAATTTTCAGAACTTAATTCATGTAAAGCTTAATTCATGTAAAGCTGATTAATTTGTTATATATTTTCCCTATTACAAGGTAAATTCAGTGAGTACAGGGACCCTGCCTGTCTTGCTTACCACTTTATGCTTAGAATTGAATGAATTGTTTGCTAGATAATCAATCAATATTTTCTGTATGAATGAATATTTGTTATCCAAACAGTGGCTCATAATGTGGCTTGTTGGGAATAGCATTTTCAATAAGAATGATTAATTTGTACTTTAAATTTCTAATTCCTTTACAAAATTAAGTTTTTTTTAAAAAAAAACTTTAAATTAAATAAATGTTAAGCCTGTAACTATTATTTACATATATTTTTATTTTTTTTCTCAATGTATCTGGTATTCTACTTTTAAAGTAACATTTTTATTGGTATGTTATTATCTATTTATTGGATCCTCAGTAACACTGTTGTCAATAGCATCCACAAATGGGTACTGAGTTTAAAGAGATGTACCATATTCTGGCTTGAGAATGCAATAAAATAGCCTGTGCTAACTGTTGCCATTATGATATTTCCTTAAAGCCTAATGAAAATTATTACCTCTTTTTGAACCTTAGGTGCCGTCTTAAACATGAATTTGAGCACAAGGCTTATCTGTTGAACAAATGAATAAAACAAATCATTGAAAATTTAAGAAAAATAATTCACCAGAAATGCAAATTAAATATAAATGTATATGTCTGTAAATGTAAATATGTGTATATATATATTTACTTTATATCTGTATCTGTATGTATACATGCATATAGGTGAAGACAGAATTTAGAATTTCAAGAACCGGTAAAATAGATGATTTTCAGGTCCTTTTAGATCTTAAAATAGAGCATTTGATAAGTTGGATCTGTCGTCTCAGAGTAATGAGAATTTACTGGGATCAAGTGGACATTTTTACTTGTTTGATTCAATTGAATCTGTTTTGAAAACACATTGAAATTCAACAAACTCACTCGACTGTATGGATGCCTCCTGTGTGCCAGGCTTGGTGCCAGGTAATGAGGATTCCAAGATGAAGGAAGCATATGCCCTTCCCTGGGGTTCTTCATAATCTTGGGATTGAGATTGCCATGGCAAACTCGCATGTATAGTACATGTGCTTTGTATCTATAATATGAAGAACATATAAAATGATGTCCATGTGGAATTATTCTGCCTTTGAGGTGAAGGAATGTTTCAGAGTTTACCTTATGCAACAAACTAACAAATACTCTAATTCTCATCACTAGAGTGTTTTACTTTTCATTTCATTTAATGAGATGCTGCATTTTATATTTGGATCTATCTACCATTCTAGCTGTTATTTTTCCATGGATCTCATGCTATGATCATTGGTCCCTTCTTCCTTCAATTCTGTTTAATGCTACCTGTAGCTCAATCTAAATTGCAAATCAGGTGTGATGATGTATTAGGAGCCCCTTTCTCACCAGCAGTGGATAGTGAATCTTGCTATGGCAAAGTCCATATCCAGTGCCCTGGACGACTAAGTAGGAGCCAAGTGTACTTTTGCTTTAATCTCCTTTTAGTTATTTTGGTCAATGTGACAGCACTTCTGCTTGAGTTTCTCTTTCTTCTGCAGTTCCTACCTTGGGACTAGAGAAGCTATGATAAAGCATCCATTTGCTTGAGACCAAATAGACTTTCTAACTATTGCCAGCTCTCTCCTTAATGGCAACCCTATTCCCAGAACTCTCAGCATCTGCCTACGATGGGCCGATTCCAAAACATAACAGCACATCCAACTTACTGAGCATCTCTATTTCTAGAAAGGTTTGTTTAACACTCATACTATATTAGTTCCATTTGCATGTCAAGTATGAATTTATTACACATTATTTATTGAACTCTTTTTGAATATTAAGTTCAAGGTTGCTAAACCATCTTGGATATTAATATAATGATCATGATGAAAACTTCTAACACTCCTAACCTAGATTCTTTCCTTGAATTTTCTCTTTACAACATACCCAAGTGGCTATATATGCATGAATAACAACAAGCATTCCAAAGGAATATTTATAGGTATTAACAGGCAGGAAAAAAATCAGAGGATTTTAAAATTACTAATTTAAAATGTGTTCCAGTATGCCAAGCCATGTTAAATCATCTGTAGGTCCAATAAATTTTTATATGTTTTTTTAAAACTGAAGAATAATGCGTGACTACAAAAGACAAATTGTAGACTTTATTATAATAAAAATAATGATTTGGTTTTGGAAATCGTATGGATTTCCTTGTGGACATAGGTTGTGAATAAAGTTTTTTCATCTTATTTTTGGTTACCACATCCTACACCTAATGTGTTCTGAGGATGATGATGTTTTGAAATTTACATTAAGATACCTTCTTGTTAATAGGAGTGTAACTAACCAAGGAATGGAAGAAACAGTGCAAAGTAGTGGGAAGGACCCCAGCTTGCTAGCATGAGGTTCTTTTTATGTTTTTCTGCTACCCAACGATTCTTAATGATTTCAGGGTCACACATTCCTTTGAGAAACTGAAGCTATGGATGGTCTCCCTATAAAAATGTAGAAACTCTGTGGCAATTATTAAGCCATTGTCTGTCAGCTTAAAGCCCAACCTTCTCCATTGTGCTTGGCCATTGTGGAGCTGGAACTCAGACCACTGCATTTTTTTTTTTTTTTTTTTGCCGACTGACTTCCTGTTTGGCTTTGCCAATAAAAATGAAGAAAGTTATCCCTTTCTATCTGCCTCTCCTGGACTTCCTGTCCGTGAGCCCCTCCCTTAAGTTTCTAAGTTCATGCCATTGTTTCTTTTTCTTCTGAGCACTAGGGGTTGCGGTTATTTTCTGTACTTGCTTCTTCCATGATAAAATGCTACTTAGCATTTACCTTTTACATTTTATTTTTAGGTAATGATTCCTCAGATGAATTCCCTCCATTCAAATAGCTGGTGTGGTTTCAGTCAACTGGACCCTTACTGATCAATATTCTTACATAAATAAGACTTTTTTTTTTTTTTTTTTTTTTTTTTTTAAATTTTCAGGAGGCTGATTGATTCCTGCTTAAGAAGTAGTTAACCCAGGGCTGGGCGTGGTGGCTCACACCTGTAATCCCAGCACTTTGGGAGGTCGAGGCGGGTAGGTCACAAGGTCAGGAGATCGAGACCATCCTGGCTAACACAGTGAAACCCCGTCTCTACTAAAAATACAAAAAATTAGCTGGGTGTGGTGTCGGGAACCTGTATTCCCAGCTACTTGGGAGGCTGAGGCAGGAGAATGGCGTGAACGCAGGAGGCAGAGCTTGCAGTGAGCCGATACTGCGCCACTGCACTCCAGCCTGGGTGACAGAGTGAGACTCCGTCTCAAAAAAAATAAAACTAAAAAAAGTGTAACCAGTGGATCTTTAAATCAACATAAGTTCTAAAATTCAGCGTGTCTCGGATATGTATGATGGGAGAAAGGATAAAGACAAAATGATCAATGAAACAGTGAAAATGGAGAAATAATCGCGAAAATGTGAAGTAATCATCAAGTCCAATCTGTACCCATTTTGAACCATGAATGGGTTATCAACAGAAGTGATTATTTATAGGGAAGTGGATGAGAAAAAAAAAAAAATTATGTGATAGAAGTGGGGGAGTAGTCTTGGCATATGGTCCGTGGGAACTGAATACAGATTTTGACCACCAGAAGGAAACAGGAAGCAGATGAGTGAAAAATACAATATCATTTCCAAAAGATTTTTTAAATAAATGCAAGTAATAGAGCTGCAGAGTACAATTTTTAAAAATAACTAAAGATACCTGTACAGTCACTCTTGATGTGCCACAGTGTTTCTTATCACAGCAATACAGTTGCTGATATTTAGAACCTAGAATGGATTTCTTGCAAGACTCTGGCAGTAATTCCTACACATCCATAGCTGTCAGTGGAGTAATTGCATTGTCACTATTATGAGGTAGTTATTGACACATGACTTTTATAATACAGGAATTCCTGTTTATGACATCTCAATTCTCCTAATCCCTTCACCTTCTCTACTAATGGGAAAAAAAAGTAGAGGTATACAGTTAAGGGCCAGAAGTAACAAAAAGAAAAAAAGAAAAAGAAAATCAGCCTCTTTCCTCTGAGAGCCCAACTCCTGGTAAGAGAGACAGAATCAAATTTAATAAAATGTGAATAAGCTCCATAGGAAGTAAAGGGAGAAATTAGTGTTAGAATTAAGGATGGTTGAGGGCACAGAAAAACTGGCCACATCCCATTCTCATTCTCCTTTCCATTATGCACTTATTTCTGGAGAAATAAGATTGTATCTTTTAATCATTTCCTTTATTGGGCAACTCACAGTATAACATCTATGTCTTCAAATTGTTCAGCATTCAATGGGATAAGAGAATGAATTTGGAAAGCCTCGCTGGCATTTAGCTAGGTAATTGAAGATGGAATTCCATGGGACTATCCCTTAGGCTTACGCCATACAAATTCACTCACATAAAATGCGTTTTTTTTTCCCCTTCACTTTTATGCAGGTGAAAAAAATATACAGAGAACGAGCAATTTTTAGACTGAAAACTTAATCAGTTTATATATTACTATAAAGAAAACCACCCCCACTTCTTCTCAGGTGACAATGGAAAGGTCGGTGAACTGATTTTATTACATGAGTGATTGGTTAATTTGATTTCATTATATTTTCCAAAATGATAGGGAAACAGGGTGGTGTCATCAAATTTTTTATCTTTTCTATCCTTTCCTGCTCAACCATCTTCAGCCAACAGTTTAGATCCTTACACAGTGCACAGCACAGGTTATGTGGTCCAAGGGAAGAGTCTTAGCCGCTTGTGACTATTGAAATTTAAGATTAATTGAAATTAAAAAAATAAATTTGCAGTTTCTCCATTGTACTAGCTACATTTCAAGATTGATAACCATATGTGGCTAGTGACTGCATACTAAACAGCAGAGGTATAACCTATTTTCATCATCTCAGAGAGTTTCATTAACCAGTGTTGACCCTAGAGCATCAACCTAATAACTCTTCTGTAAAAGTACCTCTCCTTCATTTTTTCATCCCTATGAACCTACTGTAATAAAAATTGGGCTTGTGGCTGGGCGTGATGGCTCACGCCTGTAATCCCAGCACTTTGGGAAGCCAAGGCAGGTGGATCATGAGGTCAGGAGATCAAGACCATCCTGGCTAACATGTTGAAACCCCGTATCTACTAAAAATACAGAAAAATTAGCTGGGCACGGTGGCCAGCATCTGTAATCCCAGCTACTTGGGAGGCTGAGGCAGGAAAATGGCATGAACCCGGGAGGCAGAGCTTGCAGTAAGCCCAGATCGGGCCACTGCACTCCAGCTAGGCGACAGAGCAAGACTGCATCTCCAAAAAAAAAAAAAAAAAAAAAAAGAAAAAAAAAAGAAAAGAAAAATTAGGGCTTGTAACAGATTCTTTTTCAGTAGCCACAGCAGATGCCTTGTGTAGCATATTCAAGGCATTATACCCAAATGGTTGCACTGCAGAATGGGAGACAAGGTTTTTTCCAAAGCCTTGAAACACATGATTTGGAAATCTTTTGCAGTCTTGCCTTATGAAGTAGTAGTGCCACCAAGTGTTGGGTGAAAACGTTTTTGATTTTTGAAAGACATTTGATGAAAATTTTGAATGAAAAGAATCAACAGAATTAATCATAGTTGCCATTTAACCTGCATGGGTTTATATCATGAAGCCTTATGTATCATTTTTCATTTATCACAGATTTTAAAACATAGTAAGAATAGATATAGTTAAATATATACTGCACTTAATGTCTTTTTTTACTCTAAAAGAAAGATATAGCATAACAGTTTGAAAGCACGTGATGATTTTTTTCTCCTTCACCTTGGATCTGTATATTTAGAAATTCTGCAGTGTGCAACTCTGAACTGCAATTATCTATATAGTGTGCTCCTAAGAAAGAATAAATGATTTAAACACTGGCATTGCCTCAGATCTACATTTTACTTACCCTTCTTCATTCCCTCAGTCACCACCCCCTAACTTCCCTTCTCCCGCACCTTGCAGATCAGTCTGCCTCTATGGAGATTTTCATCCAAAACATGACGTGCATTTTATAACCGGAAAAACTGTAGACAGAAAAATAGTGGTTTTTATTTTCTGTGTTGTCTTTATCACAGATGCAGGGAGGAAAAGTCTGCTGGTTTCTCTACCTTATTTATAACTGCAGCAAAATCCTATTTTACTTGTCCTCTGTTGCCATGGTTACAAGCCTTCCCATTTCAACAGGTCAATACAAGCGTTTGGTTTATATAAGGTCTTGGGTAATTCATCTCAGCATTGCACAAACAACAAACCAGCTCTTATCTCCTCCTTCTTTAAAAAATAATCTATCAAACCCCTGAAAGAACAATTAATTCTGATTTTCAAAATTTGTTATTCCCATCCTTATTCTCTTGTTTGTGGTTTTATGCTAATGTTCATTTAGTACTCCAAAACAGGACACAGGTTTTGTTAATGTAGCAACCTTAGCAGCTCTGTGTGCATGAATGTTCTAAACTGGCTGATTTGCTAATAATGCTTCATTTGTTTTGCGGAGAATACATACATTAAACCTGACATTTTAATAGATCACATTAAAAGTGCAATATAGATCAGATGGTAGAAATTTGGCAAAGTGTTAAGACGTGTATTGGCATATGATTCTTACTCATCA
Organism: Piliocolobus tephrosceles; assembly: GCF_002776525.5. NCBI lineage: Eukaryota > Metazoa > Chordata > Mammalia > Primates > Cercopithecidae > Piliocolobus > Piliocolobus tephrosceles. The sequence continues at coordinate 17,508,681 of NC_045437.1, forward strand.
GCCTCAGGTATGTTTTTCAATGCTTCTGAGAGGTTTTGTTGCTTCTTGTCTAGTCTCTAAGTGCCATATGAAACATACTCTATTACTTAGCACCTGTAGTACAGAAATGCCCCACTGACTGTGTTCTGGACTTCAGTCTCTTTATCTTTAATTCCATTCTTCAAGTCTCTTGTAGAATAATGTTTCCAAGTACTATATTTTATAAGCACATTGTTTTCTAGGTCAAATAATATTTCAGATTCCCAGTGCCTACCAAACAAAATACAAATTATTCATGTGGACTTGAAATATTCCTATATTTTATTATGCCAATAAAAAGTAATAGAAATTATATTAACTGCATTGATTGTGTGGTCAGTTGGAATTCTGCTTCTCTGGGAACAAACAAAAGATTTTGAGTTGGAGTCTGAGGGAAGAAGTGAGAATCTTTGTGATGAGAGACAGAGGAAAGATTGTCAATTGTATGGGAGAATCAAAGTATGACTAGATTAAACACACACACTTTTCCCAGCCTTTACTTATGAAGGGAATGATTTTATGTCTGTATTTTTCCTTCATAGAAAACACGGATCAGGTAGATAACACAAAGATGAGCAGGAGGGAGTAGAAAGGACTTGGTGAATTGACAGACCTAATGGCGGACGCTCAGATTGATTTTATCCTTCATAGTGGTTAAACAGACAGTATGATCATACATCTCTGTGTGCCTGGGACTGTCGTGTTCCACACCTGTTGTCATGGGTTAATAGCTCCTCCTTTCACTTCCTAAAGTGTCTGGGTTTAGATGGTAGACCACACAGTCACCCCACTACTAAAACATTGCAGGGGAGTCTATTTTGACCTGGGGGCCAGTTTGTAGCTTCTGGTACTAAGATTTTCCCTCAGAACACAATGCATGGTGACAGGTTACCTAAAATCTCGTCTTAAAACTGAAGCAAGTTGTGAAGAAATGTTGGTTAATATAAAAAATGTATAAATATTTTCTCTGATAAAAAGGAACAATTTAAATAGCATTGATTTATTGGGAATACTTTAATTTTTCAATTATACTTTTATTAATATTAGTTGTGAGTCTTTCAATTTTTATTATTTGCATAAATTAGTTAAAATAGAGTGTTCCTATTAGCCAGACATGGTGGCACATGATTGTAGTCCCAGCTACTCGGGAGGCTAAGGCAGGAGAATCGCTTGAACCTGGGAGGTGGAGGTTGCAGTGAGCCGAGATGGTGCCACTGCACTCCAGCCTGGGCGACAGGGTGAGACTCTGACTCAAAAAAATAAATATAAAATTAAAAAAAAATAGAGTCTTCCTGCACATCACAGTGCTACCTCCTGAACATCCTTTTCGGCTCACATCACTCCTATTTTGTCTTCTTGGTTTACTTCATAACAGTCAAATAATTTTAGTCACTGGGACCCCTTTTAAACTAAATATAGACGGAATTCTACTACATAAGTGCAGAGATTCTGTGACTGGAATGTAAGAAGGGAGTGAGATTTCCAAGCTGCCCTTCTTCTGCATCCCTTCAGTCTTCTCTATTTCCTATGGGAAGGCAGCCCCAAGGCAACATTTTAGACCTTAGGGTTCTGAAAACACAATCTTAAAGAAATACCACTCTAGGAGGACAAATATGGACTTTCAAATCAGGTTTCAAGTTGAATCCTGTTAAATATTCAGAATGTATGTACCTATGGATGTGGCTTAAACCCTGTGACTCCACTGGTAAATTTAAAACATAGGGGATGTTGTACAGAATAAATGACAAAATTTAAATAGTGTTCCTAATACATGTAGACATTTCTCAGGATTAACATTTCTGCCCTCTTACATAGCCCATTCCATGTTAGTGATTCTAACCCTGCCAATGAATCAGAATCATGTACAGATCTTCTTTTTAAATAGAAATGCCAGTTTCTGCTCATATTTGGACCCTTGGATTCTTAGTCCACCCTGCTGGCCACTGGTAAAAATGACTATGCTGCTTCCTATGGTTCCTCCCTCCCAAAGTCTATGCATTCGTGAGCTCTGACTCTTCTCCTAAGCTCTAGTTTTGGATGGTAATTTGGATGAGAACAGAATCTCTCATAGCAAGGATGTCTGGGTTCTAGTCCTGGTTCCTCCGCTTATGAGTTGGCTAACACCGGACACATTACTTCTTTAGGCTTCAGTTGACTCATCTGAAAAATGGGTTTGTGGCAATACTAACTCTTATTCTCAAAATACTTCAACACTCTTCTGTTTATCATTTCAAATAAAATAATTCATTATTTTCTGTTCTTGAGAAAAGAGAAATAACAATGAAATCCAAACACAGCTTTCTTTTTAATTCATTTTTTCATCTGACTATTCTATCAGTAATCCAGAGTCAATGGTTCTGAGAGATTTTAACGCTTCTTGTCTAGTATCTATTTGCTATATGAAACATGCTCTGTTACTTAGCACCTATAGTACAGAAATACCCCACTGTCTGTGTTCTGAACTTCAATCTCTTTCTTTTTAATTCCATTCTTCAAATCTCTTGCAGAATACTGTTTCCAAGTACTATATTTTACGAACATGTTGTTTTCCAGGTCAAATAATATTTCAGATTCCTAGTGCTTACCAAACAAAATACAAATTCTTCATATGAACTGCAAATATAATTCTGATAAATATTTTAAAGGTGTGGGGGTTGTTACAAGGGCAGGTAAGCAGCATTGTCAGTTGGTGGGCACTCTGAAATGGCTTCAACATTTTATAAACTTGTACTTTGTAAAACTTCAGGATATCATTAACAGGCTTCTGATGTCAGCAGTAAGTGAGATTTTTATTTCTTTGATAGATAATCAGACATTTTATTTTTATTTGTTACTTCAGCTTTGCTTATTCATAAAGTGGGCCTAGTCAACACTTCCCCAGTTACATTGCCACTAGATATGTAGAAGTGGGTATTGTTTCTAATTCCATGAATTAATAATCCAAAATTTTTGATTTCTATTGAAATATTATAGATTTTCTCCTTTTTAATGGCCTTATTGCTCTCAATCATGAATGTTCAAATCTCTAGAGGAAGTGATGAAACTGTTGCCTTGGGAATTCTCTTGCACTGGGTGTATCTTACGTTAGCATGTATGGCAGTGCAGCAAACATAAGTGATTATGTAACTATCCTCTCCCACCCATCACAGCCAACGTCTGATTCATCATAATCTTCGAATTTTTTTTGTTAAATGAATTGATTAAATGACTAGGTGAATGAATGTAAGAACAATCTTCACACTTTGCTGAAATTAGTAGGTGGAATTTATTCTGCACATCATTTAGGTGAGGGCATTAATGTAATATTCTAAATAGCTGGTATAGGAAGTATGGCTTCGAGATGAATTTAACACTAATGATGTTGGACAATCTTTCCACCTTTAGTTCACTTGAAAATTATTTTGTATACAAAGCATCCAAGATATGAGTGTGTGTGTGTGTGTGTGTGTAAAGTTGTTGCTTTTCTTGATGATTGGAGGCCAATTATAAATCCCTTATAGGTTAAATGTATCAAACATTCTCCCTAAGTATGTGAGTATACACACACACACACACACACACACACACACACTTGCCTATGTGTATTCGTGTGTGTTATGTGTGTGTGTATATATATATTCCTACACAAACACACACATATAAATAGACTGGACTAATGGAAAATTATTGCCTATTTTATTCCTATGTTAAAGGCAGAATCCCTACTGATACAAAGAATTGTCTTGCTATAAATATGATTTAGAAATACACAGAACTATTCCCTTAAGAACTGTACTTATACAGAATATTTAAGAATGTAGTTTAATATGTCACCACCTACTGAAATAGAGACAACCTCCATCATTCTTTTTCCTTCTACAAAACTAGTTTTCTCACTTTCCACTGCCTTGCACTGAAGCATATATATATAAGCAGTGGCATTGGGAGGCTCCCACTGAAAAAAATACATAATAAGCTTGTGAAGCTTTCAGCAGCAACCAAGGTATCCAGGTTCTCTCATCAAAATTGACTAGAAGGCTGGCATGACCCATGGAGAGAAGGAAGAACAGTGTGGTGCAGAGGGCCCACCTGAGAGCCACACAGGAAAAGGAACCCCCCCTCCAGCCAAGGGAGGCAGTGAGTGAGCGTGCCACCCAGCAGTTCCATGTGCTTTCGCCATGGAACTGTGTGACCCATGGATTGGAAGATCCCGCTTGTGAACCCACACCACCGGGACCTAGTGTCCCAACCCCAGAACGTGCAGATTCTTACAGCCTCTCAGCGGGAATCTGCTTAAGCCTACCAAACTCCTGGGGGGAGGGGAGATCAGCAGGCCCTGTGGCTCCCTGCGGTCTAAGCCATGGGACTTACAACTGCCTAACATGCTAAGCTCCCTGGCTGGGGAAAGGGTGGCATGCATTTCTATAGCTCCAGGCTGTGCTTTTTCTCCGCTGGAGCCAGGGAGGCTGTAAGGCTTAGTCCCCATACTTGTCCCCATAGCCCATAACACCAACACCAGCTGTGGCAATCTGTGGCCAAAGTGCCTCTTCAGGCCTACCCCTGACCCATCCTTCCTCAGTGGGCGGGGCTTCCTGGAAGGATCTCCAGTAACTGCAGCCAGAGGTTCAGGGACAGAATTAGGGTCTTCCTGGGGCTGAGCTCCTAGGGAGGTGGGTGTCTGCACTCTCTGGGGAAGGGCAGACTTGGCCTTTCCTCCTGGTAGTTCTGAAGAATCCAGGCAGCCGAGATGAGTGGGTTCTCCCCAGCAAAATACACCCTCTCAACCAAGGGACAAAGTGCTTCCTAAATCGGGTTCTGCCCCCCATGCAACCCAACTGGGTGTTGTCAGACACCCTAAATAGGAGCGATCCTAGTAGCATCAGGTTGGGGCCCTTCGAGGTCAGGTGTCCCAGAAGAAGAAGCAAGCACCCATCTTTGTTGCTCTCCAGCCTCCTTGAGTGACATCTCCAGGTATGGGAGCAAATCAAAGGAATAGGGCCTGAAGTGAACCCCCAGCAAACTGCAGCAACCCCGTAGAAGAGGGACCTGACTATTGAAAGAAACAAGCAGAAAGTGACAACAACAGCATCAACAACAACAACAACAAAAAGGCCCTCACAAAAACCCCATCCAAGGGTCAGCAGCCTCAAAGACCGGAACTAGAAAAACTCATGAAGGTGAGAAAGAATCAATGAAAAAATGTCCGAGGGTCAGCAGCCTCAAAGACCAGAACTAGAAAAACTCATGAAGGTGAGAAGAATCAATGAAAAAATGTCCGAGGGTCAGCAGCCTCAAACACCGGAACTAGAAAAACTCATGAAGTTGAGAAAGAATCAATGAAAAAATGCTGAAAACCCAAAAGGCTAGAGTGCCTCTTGTCCTCCAAATGATAGCAAGGTCTCTCCATCACGTTCACAGAACTGGATGGAGGATCAGATGACGAATTGACAGAAGTAGGCTTCAGAAGATGGATAATAACCAACTACAATGAGCTAAAGGAGCATGTTCTTACCCAATGCAAAGAAGCTAAGAACCATGAAAAAGGGTTACAGGGACTGCTAACTAGAAAAACCCTTCTACAGAGGAACATAAACTACCTGATGGAGCTGAAAAACCCAGCACGAGAGCTTCTTGAAGCATACACAAGTATCAACAGCTGAATGGACCAAGTGGAAGAAACGATATCAGAGTTTGAAGACTATCTTACTGAAATAAGACATGCAGACAAGAACAGAGAAAAAAGAATGAAAAGGAATGAACAAAACCTGCAAGGAATATGGGACTTCATAAAAAGACCAAACCTACAATCGACTGGAGTACAAGAAGGAGACAGGGAGAATGGAAACAAGCTGGAAAACGCACTTCAGGATATTATCCAGGAGAACTTCCCCAACCTAGCAAGACAGGACAGCATGCAAATTCAGCAAATACAGAGAACACCATTAACATACTGCACAAGAAGATCAACCCCAATGCACATCATTATCAGATTTTCCAAGGTTGAAATGAAGAAAAAACTGTTAAGGGCAGCCAGAGAGAAAGGCCAGGTCACCTACAAAGGAAAGCCATCAGACTTACAGTGGACCTCTCAGCAGAAACTCTACAAGTTGGAGGAGTTTGGGGGTCAATATTCAACGTTCATAAAGAAAATAATTTTCAACCCACAATTTTATATCCAGCCAAACTAAGCTTCATAAGCAAAGAGAAATAAAACCTTTTCAGATAAGCAAATGCTGAGGGATTTCATTACCTCTAGGCTTGCCCTGCAAGAGCTCCTGAAAGAAGCACTAAATATGGAAAGGTAAAACCAGTACCACTCACTGCAAAAAGACACCAAAATATAAAGACCAGTGACCCCACGAAGAAACTGCATTAGAATCCAATGAGAATAAATAGCATCATGATGACAGGATCAAACTAACACACAACAATGCTGAACTTAAATGTAAATGGGCTAAATGCCCCAATTAAAAGACACAGAGTGGCAAATTGGATAAGGTGTCAAGACCCATTGGTGTGCTATACCCAGGAGACTCATCTTACCTGCAAAGACAGACGCACACAGGATCAAAATAAAGTGATGGAGGAAATTTTACCAAGCAAATGGGAAGCAAAAATAAGCAGGAGTTGCAATCCCAGTCTCTGACACAACAGACTTTAAACCAATTGAATTTTTGTAATATGCTTTCCCACAAAAAAATAGAATAGAATTATTACATAACTTGCTTAACTGTGTACCACATATTAAAAATCAGTTTTAATAATGATTACTATTTTTCCTTGAGAAATTTTTCTATCTTTGTCTGGGAATAGTTTTCCTCCTATTTTAGTCACATAGTCAAACTGCTGTAAAATAGGACTTTTCTCATGTGTTTAAAATCTACAGATTAATAAAACTTTTTTGATCAAAAATCAAAAAAGACAAGGGATTACATAATGGTAAAGGGAATAATTCAAGAATAGCTAACTATTCTAAACATATATTCACCCAATACAGGACCACCCAGATTCATAAAACAAGTTCTTAGAGAACTACAAAGAGACTTAGACTACCACATAATAATAGTCAAAGACTTTTAACACCCCACTTTCAGTATTAGACAGATGAATAAGACAGAAAATTAACAAGGATATTCAGGACTTGAACTCAGCTCTGGATCAAGTGGACTTAGTAGACGTCTACGGAACTCTCTACCACAAATCAACAGAATATACATTCTTCTCAGTGCAACATGGCACTTATTCTAAAACTGACCATATAATTGGAAGTATATGCAAATGCAAAACAACTGAAATAATAACAAACAGTCTCTCAGACCATAGTGCAATAAAATTAGAACTCAGGATTAAGCAACTCACTTGAAACCACACAATTTCATGGAAATTGAACAACCTGCTCCCGAATGACTCCTGGGTAAATAATGAAATTAAGGTGGAAATCAAGAAGTTCTTTAAAACCAATGAGAACAAAGAGACAATGTACCAGAGTCTCTGGGACACATTTAAAGCTGTGTTAGGAGGGAAATTTATAGTACTAAATCCCATGTCAGGAAGCTAGAAAGATCTCAGATTGACACCCTAACATCACAATTAAAAGAGCTAGAGAGGCAAGAGCAAACTAATCTAAAAACTAGCAGCAGACAAGAAATAACTAAGATCAAAGAACTGAAGGCTATAGAGACAACAAAAACCATCCAAAAAAAATCAAGGAATCCAGGAGGTGGTTTTTTGAAAAAAATAACAAAATAGATAGACCACTTGCTAGACTAATAAAAAAGAAGAGACAGAAGAATCGAATAGACACAATAAAACATAATAAAGGATATATCACCACTGACCCCACAGAAATACAAACTACCATCAAAGAATACTGTAAACACCACCATGCAAATAAACTAAAAAATCTAGAAGAAATGGATAAATTCCTGGACCGTATATGCCCTACCAAGTCTAAACCAGGAAGAAGTTGAATCCCTGAATAGACCAAAACAAGCTCTGAAATTGAGGCAGTAATTAGTAGGCTGCCAACCAAAAAAAGCCCAGGACCAGAAGGATTCACAGCTCAATGCTACCAGAAATACAAAGAGGAGCTTGTACTATTCCTTCTGAAACTATTCCAAACAATTGAAAAGGAGGGACTCCTTCCTAACTAATTTTATGAAGCCAGGCATCATCCTGATACCAAAACCAGGAAGAGATACAAACAAAAAAGAACACTTCAGGCCAATACCCCTGATGAACATCGAGGAGAAAATCCTCAATAAAATACTGGCAAATTGAATCCGGCAGCATATCAAAAACTTATCCACCATGATCAAGTTGGCTTCATCCCTTGGATGCAAGGCTAGTTCAACATATGCAAATCAATAAATGTAATCCATCACATAAACAGAACCAAAGACAAAAAAACATGATTATCTCAATAGATGTGGAAAAGGCCTTATAAAATTCATATTCCTTCATGTTAAAAACTCTCAATAAACTAAGTATTGATGAAACATCTCAAAATAATAAGAGCTATTTTTGACAAACCCATAGCCAATATCATATTGAATGGGCAAAAGCTGGAAGCATTCCCTTTGAAAACTGGTACCAGACAAGGGTGCTCTTTCTCACCACTCTTATTCGACACAGTATTGGAAGTTCTGGCCAGTGCAACCAGGCAAGAGAAAAAAAATAAAGTGTATTCAAATAGGAAAAGAGGAAGTCGAGTTGTCTCTGTTTGCAGATGACATGATTCTATATTTAGAAAACCCCATCATCTCAGCCTAAAAACTTTAATTGATAAGCAACTTCAGCAGAGTCTCAGAATACAGTATCAATGTGCAAAAATCACAAGCATCCCTTTACACCACTAATAGGCCATCAGAGAGCCAAGTATGAATGAACTCTGATTCATAATCACTACCAAGAGAAGAAAATACCTAGGAATACAGCTAAAAAGGGATGTGAAAAACATCTTAAAGGAGAACTACAAACCACTGCTCAAGGAAATAAGAGAGGACACAAACAAATGGAAAAACATTCCATCCTCATGGATAGGAATAATTTATATCATGAATATGGCCATTCTGCCCAAGGTAGTTTATGGATTCAATTCTATTCTCATCAAACTACCATTGACACTCTTCACAGAATTAAAAATAAAACTATTTTAAATTTCATATGGAATGAAAGAAGACCCCATATAGCCAAGACAATCCAAAGCAAAAAGAACAAAGCTGGATGCATCATACTACCTGACTTCAAAATATACTACAAGGCCACAGTAACCAAAACAGCATGGTACTGGTGCCAAAACAGACATATAGACCAATGGAGCAGAATGGAGACCTCAGAAATAACACAGCACATCTACAACCATCTGATCTTCTACAAACCTGACAAAATCAAGCAATGGGGAAAGGATTTCCTATTCAGTAGATGGTGCTGGGAAACTGGCTAGCCATATGTGGAAAACAAACCGGACCCCTTCTTCATACCTTATACAAAAATTAACTCAAGGTGGATTAAAGACTTAAATGTAAAACCCTAAATCATAAATACCCAAAAGAAAACATAGGCAATATCACTCAGGACATAGGCATGGACAAAGACTTCATGACAAAAAGCCAAAAGCAATCGCAACAAAAGCCAAAATTGACAAATGGAATCTAGTTAAACTAAAGAGCTTCTGCACAGCAAAAGAAACTATCAGCAGAGTAAATAGGCAACCTATAGAATGGGAGAAAATTTTTGCAATTTACACATCTGACAAAGGACTAATATCAGGAATTTACAAGGAACTTAAACATATTTACAAGAAAACAAACAACACTATCAAAAAGTGGGCTAGGGATATGAACAGACATTTCTTAAAAGAACACATTTACACAGCCAACAAACATATGAAAAAAGCTCAACATCACTTATCAACAGATGAACGCCAATCAAAACCACAATGAGATATGATATTATGCCAGTCAGAATGGTGATTAATAAAAAGTCAGGAAACAATAGATGCTGGCAAGGCAGTAGAGAAATGGGAATGCTTTTACACTGTTGATGGGAATGTAAATTAGTTCAACCACTGTGGAAGACAGTATGGCATTTGCTTGAGGGTCTAGAACCAGAAATACCATTTGACCCAGCAATCCCATTATTGGATATATACCCAAAGAAATATAAGTCATTCTACTATAAAGACACATGCACATGTATGTTTATTAGAGAACTATTTATAACAGCAAAGACATCGAACCAACCCAAATGCCCATCAATGATAACCTGGATAAAGAAAATGTGGTACATATACACTGTGGAATACTATGCAGCCATTAAAAGGAATGAGATCTTGTCCTTTGCAGGGACATGGATGAAGCTAGAAACCATCATTCTCAGCAAACTAACACAGGAACAGAAAACCAGTGCTGCATGTTCTCATCCATATGTGGGAGTTGAACATTGAGAACACATGGTCACAGAGAGGAGAACAACACATATCAGGGCCTGTTGCAGGATGGGGAGTGAGAGGAGGGAAATTAGAGCAGGGGTCAATAGGTGCAGCAAACCACCATGGCACACAAATACCTATGTAACAAACCTGCACGTTGTGCACATGTATCCGGTTTTCTTTTTTCTTTTCTTTTTTTTTTTTTTTTTGTGAAGAAATAAAAAAGTATGTATTTTTAAATAGCTTTATTGAGCTATAATTGAAATATAATAATAAGCACATACATAAAATAGAATACATACTGCATGATTCAATTCATATGAATAGAATCTAAATTCTAATTCTCAGAGTGGACTGTTTAAGGATATTATCTTTTCCCTGTGGGGGTGGAGGGAAACAGTTGTTATTTTGCTCTCTTAAAAATATATTTTAAATAATGACTTTTACATTTAAGCCATCTGAAAAAATTGATTAGTAAGAAATACATAGCATTTCTTTAAAGAGAGTTTCAACCCTAAGCCAATAAAGAAGAGATAATATGAAATGTTTGTGGCTTTTTAAATGTATGAGTGTATATATTTAATCGTTCTCACATTCCAAATGTATTTCTTTGTCAGGCAGCACTAGTGTGCCTATTTGTGGCTTAGGAAAGAAAAAAGTATATATAGAAGGCATTATTACTTGTGATTAGATTAAAGGTGAGAGAAATGTTTTTGTCAAAGGTCTATAAATTAGCTAAGAAATACCACTTCAACCTAGTGTTAACCAAGGACAGTGCCTGAAGTCTAGACTTTTAACAAATGCATGCTGATTCTTTCCTTCATCCCTTTGTGAGGCTTCTCATGCACCCTGAAGTCCTAGGACAGAAATTCAAACAAAGTAACAAAAGTATAGGCTATTGGAACACCAGCTTTTTTTCTGTTATTAAAGTCTGCTTTTTGTTGCCCAAATCTGAAACTTTAGGAGTAAGGTAAATTCCAGAAAGTACAAAGAATTTCAAAGTACTTTGGGTTCCAAAGAGGAAGAATATCAATTTGGAAGGGAGGCTTACAAAATGCTTCAAAATTATAGAGACATAGGACTTTATAGCTAAAAGAAAACTTAAAGATCCTTTTCAATTTGTGCTTTAGTGGAGAATCACAGCTAATTCTAAAATGAGAACTTGCCCCAAACTAAGGAGACTCCTAGCCCAGCCTCAGACTGAGCTGGGTCTTCCATCCTTTTAGATGTAGGTGGGTACGACACATCATTTTCAGGAAGGAACCTTAACCCTCCAACCAATAAACGATGAAAACATTTCATTTTTTTTAACTCAACAATGAAGTGTTCTAGATTTATGTCACATATTTACACCTTGGAATTACTGAAATCCAAAACTTATCAAAAGGTCGTTAAAATAAATTATTGTGAGAGCTAAATGCGAGTTTAGAGTGAAAGGGGAATGGATAAACAATCAAACATTTATACAGACTATATGTCTTTAGTGTTCTAATTCTACATAGATAAAAACTAGGGCTCAGAAAGGCAAATAGCATGCTTGAGGACATGTATCAAATCATTTATCTAATTAGAGATGGAGACAATTAAATCAAAAATATTAAGTAGGCAGTGTTTGAATTGATACTTGATATCAAGTTATGATTTCAACAGATGGACATCAGTGACAAGGATAGGAAACTCAAGATAATAGAAAATAACCCTCCCTCTCCTTATAATGGGAGAGAGGATGGTAAAATGACTATTAGGGCCATATATATATATATATGCGTGTGTGTGTACATATGTATATATATTCATATATACACACATATATATATACATAGATATGTATATATATCAGCTAAGCAGAAATAAATTTCTTGGTTAATAGAGTAATTAAAAATAAAGGCACAGGAATTTATCATACATTAACATAACATACGTGCACCTAAGTTAAATATACAGGCATATTTCAAAGATGTTGCTGGTTTGGTTCCAGATCACCACAATAAAGCAAATGTTGCAAAAAAGCAAGTTACACAAATTTTGGGGATTCCTGTTGCATAAAAATTATGTTTACAATATACTGTAGTCTATAATATATACAATAGAGTCATACATAAAAAACAATATACATCCTTTAATTTAAAAATACTTTATTGCTAAAATATGGTAACAATCATCTCAGTCTTCAGTGAGTGTCCCGACCGGCGGGACAGTCGAACGGGCCCTGGAAGGGGGAGTGGGAATGGAGGAGACAAGAAAACACCAGAAATGGAGACAAGACAAATAGCCTGATCAAGTCTCGTTTAATAATGGTGGTGCGATGCCTTATATACGCTGGCAGGGGAAGAGGTTGGGCCAGGGCGATGACGGGGGCCGGGTCTTCTCAAATTACAATTGCGCATGCGCCGTGGGTTTGTAATTTTCCCGGGTGCGGGATCGCACCTGCGCGGTAGGCTGCATATCTTTCTGGGCGCGAAAAGGTTTGCGCGCGCGGGAAAGGTTTGGGTGCGCGGGAAAGGTTTGGGCGCGCGAGGGAACAGGTTATAATGAAGAACCCGGAAATGTGCCATTTTGTCTCCACTTTGCGGAGATCAAGCAACAGAGGTCGGCTAACTCCGGGCCTCATGGCTCCGGACAAGTGAGTTGTAATCTTTTCACTGGTCAAGTATATTACCTCAATGTTGATGGCTGCTGGCTTATCACTGTGGTGGTTGCTGAAGGTTGGGGTGGCTGGGGCAATTCCTTAGAATTAGACAACAATGAAGTTTGCTGCATCGATGGGATCTTCTTTTTACAAAGGATTTCTCTGTAGCATGTGATGCTGTCTGATAGCATTTTATTTACAGTAGAACTTCTTTCAAAATTGTAGTCAATCCTTGCCAAACCTACCGCTGCTTTCTCAGCTATGTTTATGTAATATTCTAAATTTGTTGTCATCATTTTGACAATGGTCACAGCATCCTCAGCAGGAGTAGGTTCCACCTTAAGAAATCACTTCCATATAAAATAATTATCTATAAAAATGATTAATATTATTTATTCATCCACATTATTCATTCATTTGTTCATCCATAAAAAACAATTTCTCACCTATTAAAGTTTTATGAGACTACAGCAATTAAATTGCATCTTCAAGCACCGCTTCCAATTCCAGTTTTCTTGCTATGTCCACCACATTTGTAGTTATTTCCTCTACTAAAATCTTGAATCCCTCCAAGTCATTCATGAGGATTGGAGTCAATTTCTTCCAACAGGAATCAACTTCCTGTTCATGTTGATATTTTGACCTCCTCCCACAAATCACAAATGTACTTAATGACATCTAGAATAGTGAATCCTCTCCAGAATGTTTTCAACTTATTTTGCTTAGATCCATCAGAGGATTCACTGTCTATGGGAGCTATAGCCTTGAATGTATTTCTTAAATAATAAGGCTCAAAAGTCAAAGTTGCTGCTTGATCCATGGGATGCAGAATGGATGTTGTCTTAGCAGGCAGGAAAACAGAATTAATCTCTGAGTACATCTCCATTAAAGTTCTTGAATGAGCAGGTGCATTGTTAATGAGCAGCAATATTTTGAAAATAATATTTTTTTTCTAAGAATTGGTTCTTCACAGTGGACTTAAGATATTCAGTAAACTGTGCTGTTAACAGACATGCTGTCATCCAGACTTTGTTGTTCCCTTCATGGAGCACAGGCAGAGTACAATCAGTTTAATTCTTAAAGGTTCTAGAATTTTCTGAATGATATATGAGTACTGGCTTCAACTTAAAGTCCCCAGCTGCATTAGCCACTAACAAGAGAGTCAGCCTGTCCTTTGAAGTTTGAGGTTAAGCATTGACTTCTCCTCTCTAGTTATGAAAGTCCGGGATAGCACTTTCCAATGGAAAGCTGTTTTATCTGCCTAGAAAATCTGTTGTGGAATGTAGCCACCTTCATCAATTATTGTTGTTGGGTTTTCTAGACAACTTGCTGCAGCCTCTACATCAGCACTTACTGCTTTACGTTGCTCTTTTATGTTATGGAGATGGCTTCTTTCCTTAAACTTCATGAACTAGAACTAGAACTTCTGCTAGCTTCAAACTTTTCTTCTGCAACTTCCTCACCTTTCTCAGCCCCTCCATAGGATTGTAGAGTTAGGTTCTTGGTTAGGCTTTGGCTTAAGAGAATATTTTGACTGGTTTTATCTTCTATCCAGACCACTCAAATTTTCTCCATATCAGCAAAAATATTGCTTTCTTATCACTCGTGTGTTCACTAGAAAAGAACTTTAATGTCTTGCAAGCACTTTTATTTTGCCTTTACAACTTGGCTGTCTGGCCCAAAACGCCGACCTGTCAGTCCGTCTCAGCTATTGGCATGCTGTCCTCACCAAGCTTAATCATTGTTTATTGAAGTATCGAAAATAATTACTCACCTTTGGTCAGCTAAGGTGGCTTTGAGCAAACAAATTTCAGGACAATGAGAAAAAATTACAATCTGTTTTACTTAGACTGTTAGCATCCACTACTGGATGCCAGCCAGTCCTTCTTCCTCCCTCACCACTAAACTCAGGAAATGATGGATGTGAGAATGAGTGATGCATAAGGATATGAGGTTAATATTGTATTTATTCACATAGTAAATGGAAAGAAGATTCCCCAAGGACTGGGGATCAGGTTCTGTCTTGAAGAATCGAGGGCAATTGTTGCGTGGATTCAGTTGTTTATTGTGGTTCCAGGTTGGAGCAGGGATGGATCTGGGGCTTTGGCAGGGGATTGTGTTGTTTGAAATTTCTGCCAGCACCAAAAAATGGAGGGTGTTCATGGGCTTTCTTAGTAAGTTGCCCTGACATGGGGAGAAGAGGAAATAGGCTGTGAGACTGCACACATCAAAAATGGAGTCTTTCTCCTATTATACAAACCCAAGAAAAAAAAGTTAAGATATGGTTGCTACTTGCTAAGAAAATAAATAAGAAAGAAAGAAAGAAAGACATGTTTTATTTTCTCCCTAATTAAAAAAACAAAACATGAAAATAATGTTGAAATGTAGCCCTAAATGTACATTGATCAGTTGACAGAAAACACCAATATTCAGGAAAAAAACAGAATGGAATTTAAAATCTACCATTGGAAGCCATGATTAATACTTTTCGGAACATCACACACTGGGGCCTATCATGGGGAGGGGGGAGGGGGGAAGGATTGCATTGGGGAGTTATACCTGATATAAATGATGAATTGATGGGTGCTGACGAGTTGATGGGTGCAGCACACCAACATGGCACAGATATACATATGTAACAAACCTGCACGTTATGCATATGTACCCTAGAACTTAAAGTATAATAATAAAAAAAAAAAAATACTTTTCGGGAGCGTGAAGGACTTCTTTGATTTGACTGATACACAACAGCCTCATGCTCAGATACTAACTGCACCATAACTGTGATGCTATGATGGGAAAATGGGACATACCAATCTATCTGGATTCAAAACTCATTGAAAAATGTTGTTATTCTCTGTATTTCCTTGTCCATGATCTCTTCTTTTGACTCTCTTTTAGTTATGCTTGGCTTTTTTTGCTCTCATTTTAACCATATCGGAGTTTTTTTTTTTTTTTTTTTTTTTTTTCCCCAAGTCTTGGCTCTTAAGTTCCCTCAGACGGAAACATTCTTTCTCCCAGTATCTACATGACATCTCAATCCCTCACTGTTTTTCAGGTCTCCGCTATCTAAAAGAAACAGTCTAAGCAAGTGCTGTGGCTCACGCCTGTAACCCCAACAATTTGGGAGGCCAAGGGAGGAGAATCACTTGAACCCCGAAGTTCGAGATCAGCCTCACCCACATGGTGAAACCCCTACAAAAAAATTTAAAAAATTATGCGAGTGTAGTGGCACTGCTTGTAGCCCCAGCTACTTGGGAGGCTGAAGTGGGAGGACCCATTGAGCCTGGGTGGTCGAGGCTGAGTGAGCCATAATCGTATCACTGCAGTCCAGCCTGGGTGACAGAGCAAGACCCTGTTTCATAAATAAATAAATAAGTAAATAAGACAATCTAAATAGTTGGTCTAAAATAGTTACCACTCTGCAATATACTCTCTTCTTTTTGCCCAGTCTACTGATTTACATTTCTATGTATCACTTACTACAATTTGTTATATACTATTTGCTTTTGTTTTCTTTTCTGACCCCTCACTAACCTGCTGGAATGTGTGTTTCACAGGGCAGATACTATGTTTGTTGCATGCACACAGTAGATGCACAGTAAATGTTTATGACTGCCTGACTGAAAAAATTGTTAGTTTACTTAAGTCTACATTCCCTACTCTTCACACCTGCATCCAAGACTGCATATGTCCCCAGGAATAGACAGATTATTTGTATATAATTTTCTGCTTTGTGACCCACACAGTCCTCTAAGTGTGAAAGAGTTGGATTTTGTGCTTTGGAGAATGCAATGGTAAATGCAGTGTCACATGCTTACTATATGTAAGATTTCATCTATTTTCTGGCATACTTGTTACAGAATATTTTCCAAGTATTATTGGTTTTTAAGTGAAAATTGCTGATATTTTAAACTGGGATACATAATGATTGAAAACAAAGACAAAAGTTTGAATAGCCTGGTTCAAACTTGGGATCCATTAGTTATTGGCTGTGGAGACTTAACATATGCTTTAGCCTTTCTAATCTTTATTTGAAAATGGGCATGAAAATGCATATAACACACAGAGCTGTTTGGAGTTAGAATGCATGTAAAGCCCTTAGCACAAAGTCTGGAACATAGTAAGTGTTCCATAAATGTCCACCATTGTTTTATTTTATTTTATGTTATGTTATGTTATGTTATGTTATGTTATGTTATGTTATGTTATGTTATTTTAGAGACAGAGTCTCACTCTGCCGCCCAGGCTGGAGTGCAGTGGCGCGATCTCAGCTCACTGCAAGCTCCGCCTCCCGGGTTCCCGCCATTCTCCTGCCTCAGCCTCCAGAGTAGCTGGGACTACAGGCGCCGCCACCTCGCCCGGCTAATGTTTTGTATTTTTAGTAGAGACGGGGTTTCACCGTGTTAGCCAGGCTGGTCTCGATTTCCTGACCTCGTGATCCGCCTGCCTCGGCCTCCCAAAGTGCTGGGATTACAGGCATGAGTCACCGCGCCCAGCCCCACCATTGTATTTTAATGAAGCTATTTTATTTATGAAGTCAAATGTATTCTACTAAACGTATGCTTAATGAATTATTACACATCCTGAGATCACATTGTTTCTTAGATAAATTTTTATGTAAATCAAGGCATAATCAAAATACATTTTTGTCAAAGCTTATCAAATGTCCCCATAAAATTTATTGACGAATTAATTCAAACTCACTGACATTATAAAATTTCCTTTATATTTATTAAATAAAAACATGGTCTGTATCTGAGCTATTCTGCTCTGTTGATCTTTTTCCACCTGCAACACATTAATTAATGTGCTTTTTTTGTTATTTAAGAAAAGCGTTTTAATATTTTCTAAACCAATTATATTCATATAACTGTGTTTTCAAAATGTCTCTTTCTTCTTAAATGGAACCAGGGATATTTCTATAACAAGTACAAATAATAGATTTTGCTTACAATATTATTAACTATATATTAAAGTATATCACATTGTTTAATATTTCTTATTTAACATCATGAATATTCATTTAGTTAAGACTGCTTTTATACATCAGAATTTCAGTTTTATTTTATTGTTGCTACACTTATATCTTCTAACAGTTATGCCAAATATATATGTGTGTGTGTGTGTGTGTATTTATTAATTTATTTTTTGAGACACAGTCTCACTCTGTCGCCCAGGCTGGAGTGCAGTGGCCCTATCTCAGCCCACTGCAAGCTCCGCCTCCCGGGTTCACGCCATTCTCCTGCCTCACCTCTTGAGTAGCTGGGACCACAGGCTCCCACCACCACGCCCAGTTAATTTTTTGTGTTTTTAGTAGAGACGGGGTTTCACCATGTTAGCCAGGATGGTCTCGATCTCCTGACCTCATGATTCCGCCCGCCTTGGCCTCCCAAAGTGCTGGGATTACAGGCATGAGCCACGGCGCCCTGCCGATTTTTTATTTTTTATCTCTATTTATAGCTCTATATTTTTATCTATCTATTTTGGCCATAATATTGTGAATAGATTATTTAATTTTAACTACATACAGGTGATTACATACCTATTGCATACCTACAGCATGACACATGTATTAGATTTGGTAACTTTATCTTGTATATTTTAATATATTCAGTCTTTTAATCTATTTAAAGTTTAATTAATTCATGTGGAAAGAAACAAAACAAGGTCAACATATTAACTAATAATGTGCAGAAAAGATCAACCTGCCTTAGAAAAGTTTTGGGAAATTATTTATATCTAAAACAAACTTTCAGTCAGTGGTTGATTTTAGTGGTGAAGTCAAAATGCAGTACTTATTAAGTAGATGGTCAGATGAGTAGCTGAATCATATTTAAACTTCCAGGATGAATGGTAAACACAAGGCCAAAGTATTATATTTAAATTATTCTAAATAATAACTGTTAAAAAATAAACTGTAATCAAACTAAATCTAGAAAGCTGTTAAACTTTTAAGCAGTTCACTTTAAAGCACAAGACCATTTGATTAAATCATTTACCCATTAAAAATTTTAGATATGGATGAATGCTAATTTTTTTTCAAAATTTAAATGTGATCTATTATTAATATATGTCAGTTTTAGATGCTCTTCTTTTCAAATAACAGCATTTCAGTTAATGACCTCTTCAAAATATGTAATATTCAACCTCAATCATGGTGAATATCTGTTCCCTTTTACTGACAGTTTTCCAGAGTTCAAAATAATTCTTTTTTTTTCCTGTATATTTTCCAGTGTTATGAGGTGAACCTAATTTCCTACTTACCAGCTTTTGCTCACCATTTTCCAAAACCACTTCCCCAACTTGACTGTTGCCGCTGAAGACCCTTTCAGGATTCACAGTGTCCATCACTAGTGGTTTCAGATGAAAACATTACAAATAGTCTTAAGTATGAGTGACCTTTAGTTATCTTACTTAACACAAATCTTGGTGGTATTTTCAGCTTAATTCCTGGTGTTCCTCAGCAGTGCCACCAGGGTCTAATTTGTTTCCATCCTTATGCTGCATTATCTCATGCTTGTGCCTCGGGTATCAAGACAACTTTTGCCACTCCAGGTATCTCAAGAGCATCCTTACAAGACCTATTCGGAAGGGGTAGAACCAGCAAGCTCTTATCACCCATTGTATTTTGGGTTTCTTTATAATCAGAAAACAAAAGACTTCACAGATTTCTTAAACTAAGCAGACCTTTGTCACATATCCAATGCCCACGATGGAAGTCAGATTTACAGAATCCTGATTGCTGCCGAATTCATAGAAAATTCAAAGTTCAGTTATCAGAGAGGTGAGAAATGCTTATGAGGAAGCAGTCATAGTGTCTGTCAACTCCTGCCTCTTCGTCTAATATTTCTGGGCAGAAATTATGCATTTCATGAGAAACAGAGCCCTCAAATGTTTCCAAGTTCTTATTAAATTTGACGAAGTTGGTTTGATTTTCTTTTAACTTAGTATAAGTTCCATAAAATGGAGCAAAATACAAAGTAAATTCTAGGAAAAACAAACACAAATAATTGTTTACAAAAAGTGAAACTATCCATACAAAGAGGCGGTGTGGAAAAGCTGCCAGTTCAAACAGTGTAGCTAATATAATCTGATCTTGCCCCACGAGATACTCAGAAATTCTACTTTTGGTAGACTTATAGAGGAGGCTGTGTAATATCCTCTAAGACAACTGTCATAGATTGGTTTCTTCATAAGCAGGCGTTAGGTAAGGTTTCATGTGAAAGTATTTATTAAGAAACATTTTCAGGAAAACCATGGGAGAGTAGGAAAGTAAAACTTGAGATGGAAGAAAGTCAAGGGAGTGATTTCAAGGTGAGCCTCACAGAGGGAAGTTTTAGCCCAAGATCACTGGAGAACTTTGGATGAAAGTCACATATGAGAGTTGTCAAGATCAGTGGAGGAAAACTAGCGTTCTTAGCTCACCACACTTTCCAGGGTTTGATTAAGAAATGAGCTTGGGCCAGACGCGGTGGCTCAAGCCTGTAATCCGAGCACTTTGGGAGGCCGAGATGGGCGGATCACGAGGTCAGGAGATCGAGACCATCCTGGCTAAGACGGTGAAACCCCGTCTCTACTAAAAATACAAAAAAACTAGCCGGGCGAGGTGGCGGCGCCTGTGGTCCCAGCTACTCAGGAGGCTGAGGCAGGAGAATGGCGGGAACCCGGGAGGCGGAGCTTGCAGTGAGCTGAGATCCGGCCACTGCACTCCAGCCTGGGAGACAGAGCGAGACTCTGTCTCAAAAAAAAAAAAAAAAAAAAAAAAAA
>NC_045437.1:17529608-17616880 GCF_002776525.5 Piliocolobus tephrosceles
AAAAAAAAAAAAAAAAAAAAAAAAAAAAAGAAATGAGCTTGTGGGGAAGGGGCACACACACATCCCAGTCTGATTGGCTCTGCTCACCCAGGAAAAATGTGATTTAAAGACAAGCTTCCAGTAAGAAGATGAAGGTGACAGCTGTTGAAAGTGAAAACACCAAACAGAAAATGTCAAAGGGATCAAAGCAGATGTGTGAAGGGTACTAGTCGATTAGGAGGCCACAATTGGAGGTCATGGGGTTAGCATTACAGCTGACTTTTGTTTTAACTGCACAGGTCCACTTACACACAGATTTTTTCAGTAACGATTACAAAAGTGTGCCTGCCGCTCCTGCCTCTCCATCTACCTCCTCCACGTCTTCCACCTCTGCTACCCTCCAGACCGCAAGACCAAGCCTCTTCTTCCTCTTCCTCCTTAGCCCACTCAGCCTGAAGGCAATGAGGATGAGGGCCTTTATGATGATCCATTTCCACTTACAGAATAGTAAGTATAATTTTTCTTCCTCATGATTTTCTTAATGACATTTTATTTTCTCTAGCTTATTTTAGGGTAATAATACAATATGTAATACATATACAAAATATGTGCTAATTGACTGTCATATTACTGTTATATAGTTATATAACAATATGCTATGTATACTACATAAGTTATGTAACTTTTATAACTGTATATAACTTATATAACTGTCATCAGTTGTATAACTTATGTTTCCAGTCAACAGTAGATTATTCATTGTTAAGCTTTTGGAGAGTCAAGAGTTATACACAGATTTTCAACTGTGCAGAGGTCAGTACCCCTAACATATGCATTGTTTAAAGTCACTTGCCCTTGATTTTATAATCATTCCATACTATACAATCATTTTACCTTGTATGCATGTCTAATATCATTAATTTGCTTATTGTGTCATATACCACCCTTTACAGTGGTATTATTTATATTTATACCTGAATTATACCTGGTTTATTTATATTTATGTCTGATGCTGCTGCCAGCCTATAAGATATCTTCGAGTTCAAGGATCATGTCTTAATTATTTGGAATCTCAGTTCTAGGATAATGTACAATCCATAATAAATCTCAGAAAATACTTGTTGAAAGAAGGCATGATTATGAATAAATAAATTAATAAGCCAATGACTGAAAACATAACTGTACAAAATTTATCTGAGATAAGTCAAGATATACCTTTACACCAGTGTTGCCACAACTAGTCTCAAATATGATGATTTTATGACTTACTCAAATAACATTAGTGCCTACTTCATACAAAAATACTCTTTTGGGTGCAACTATTTCAAATCTGTTGGCACAAAAAAATTAACATATTGACATAAAATTTATTTTTTGCTTATTGTGCTTCATAGTAAATTTTCCCATTTTATTTGTATACCTTATTAAGTGACCTCCTCACCTTATTGAGTTTTCTTATGTCTGCAAAGTTTTTTATACATTTTAGATAGCTTAATATTAATTATGCCACATATAGCACAAGCTAAAAACATTTCTTCAAATTATTAATCAAAGTTGCAATAAAAGTTTAATCAGAAGACTTCAAGTCAGATATAAAGGCAGAAATGTTTAATAAAAAGTTTAATCAGAAGATTTCAGGTGAGACATAAAGGCAGAAATGTAAGAACACAACTCTTTCTTCTCTATTCAATTATCTCCTCTTGGAATAAGTAAAAGGAATGAATAACTTTGGCTTCTCTCAGGCAGTCAGAGGTATTGAATAAAATCATTAGGCAGTAGTTTAAAAGAACTGCTATTTTAAAAACATTAGATATTCAGAAAGTCTTCCAATTTTGTTTGATTTTTCTTTTAGTAGCAAAAAATTGTTAGTAATTAAGAAGAGTGTTTTAGTTGAACTCAAGCTTTATAGATCTTACAGAAAGGGAACATAGTCACAATTATTTTATACAGCTATTATACCTCCAAGACCAAAAGCTGACAAATATGGCCTTCATTAGTCATCACTTGTGAGCAATTCTGCCTAATACAAGTTCAAAAATTTTGCATAAAGTTTTGCAAGTAAGTTTCATAATTACCAAGAAAATTTATTTTTGGGGTGGTGCAAATTGTTTAATATTAAGGAATCTGCTAATGAGATTCATTACAGGTATTATAAAAGAAAATAATGAAATCATTTTAGTAGATTAAAATATATTTTATAAAACTCAATAACAATTTTTAAGTAAAATAAAACATTTCTGACATAAATTTTCAAAATATTGTCATCAGTAAGATAAAATTGATATGAAAGAATTTATTAAAGAAATAGGAAAATTCCTGTTAAAGTAAAAACAATCCCAGGGGTTCTAGTGTCACTACTGTTATTTAATTGTGTTCAGACAGTGCTAGCCAATAAATTCACAAAGACAACAATCTAACAGGCAGTAGCAAGAATATCATCAATCCTAAAATACATAATTTTCTGTCTACAGAGCCCAGGAGAATGAATTCGAGAAATATTTTAATGATTACAGATTACAATGAAGTAGTGAGTAAAAATCAAACATTCCAATCAAAAATCTTCTTTTTAGATTAAGAGCTACATAGATAATAGATTAGAAAAAAATTTATTCATCATATGAATAAAAATGTAAGTTACCTTGAATAAACTTAAGGAGTGTGTGAAAAAAATACACATACACACAATTTTCTATACACACACACACACATTCCCATAATTATTTGGAAACTTTAAAAAAAGATTTGAATAAATGGCAAATGGTAACATGTGAATACATGTATTGGAAGACTCAGTGTTGTGAAGATGTAAATTATACTCAAATTTCTACATGTTTAATACTAGTCTAAGAAACATTTAGTTACAGGCTTTCATGAAAAAAAAATCATATACATGTTATCCTAAAATTAATCTGCCAGCCTGAATGTGTGAGATGAGCCCTTAAGTAGTTTGCAAATGAAAGGGAAAAAATGAGGGTAGAGTTACTAATCTAGTTAAAAGTCATGTTTTAAATAATTAACTAAAAATATTGTGGTGATATGAAAATGTATCAGTCTGTTCTCATGCTGCTAATAAAGACATAGCTGAGACCAGGTAATTTATAAAGGAAAGAGGTTTAATTGTCTCACAGTTCCACATGGCTGGGGAGGCTTCACAATCATGACAGAAGGGAAAAGAGGAGCAAAGTCATGTCTTAACATGGCAGCAGGCAAGAGAGCATGTGCAGGGGAACTCCCTTTTATAAAACCATCAGATATCATGAGTCTTATTCATTGCCGGGAGAACAGCACAGGATAGACCCGCCACCATGATTCAATTACCTCCCACTGGATCGCTCCCACAACATAAGGGAATTATGGGAGCTACAATACAAGATGAGATTTGAGTGGGGACACAGCCAAACCATATAATTGCACCCCTGGTCCCTCCCAAATCTCATGTCCTCACATTTCAAAACCAATCGTGCCTTCTCAACAGTCCCCCAAAGTCTTAACTCATTTCAGCATTAACTCAAAGTCCATAGTCCAAAGTCTCATCTGAGACAAGGCAAGTCCCTTCTGCCTATGAGCCTGTTAGTTACTTCCCAGATACAACAGGGATACAGTCATTGGATAAATATACCAGTTCCAAATGGAAGAAATTGGACAAAATGAAGGAGCTAGAGGTCCTATGCAAGTCTAAAATCCAATATGACTATCATTAAACCTTAAAGTTCCAAAATGATCTCCTGTTATTCCATATCTCATATCCAGGTCATGCTGATGGAAGAGGTGGGCTTCCACACCCGTGGGCAGCTCCTTTACTATGGCTTTGCTGGGTACAGTCACCTTCTTGGCTACCTTCACAGGCTGGCATTGTGTGTCTGCTGCTTTTCCTGGTGCAGAGCACAAGCTGTCAGTGGATCTATTATTCTGGGGTCTGGAACATGGTGGCCCTCTTCTCACAGCTCCACTAGGCCGTGCCCAAGTGAGGACTCTGTGTGGGTACTCTAACCCCATATCCCTGCAGCAAACTTCTGCCTGGACATCCAGGCATTTCCATATATCTTCTGAAATCTAGATGAAGTTTCCCAAACCTCAGTTATTGACTCCTAGCACCTGCAGGCTTGTGGAAGCTGCCAAGGCTTTGGGCTTGCACCCTCTGAAGCCAAGGCCCAAACTATGCCTTGGCCCCTTTTAGCCACAGCTAGAGCAGCTGGGTGGCAGGGCACCAAGTCTCCAGGTTGCATGGAGCAGGGGTGTCCTGGTCCCAGCCCACAAAACCATGTTTTCCTCCTAGGCCTCCAGTCCTTTGATGAGAGAGGCTGCTGCAAAGATCTCTGACATGCCCTGTAGACATTTTTCCCATTTTCTTGGCCACTAACGTTTACCTCCTCATTACTTATACAAATTTCTGTAGCAGGCTTGAATTTCTCCTCAGAAAATGAGTTTTTCTTGTCTATCACATCATCAGCCTGCAAATTTTCTAAACATTTATGCTCTACTTCCCTTTTAAACATAAGTATCAATTACAAACCATATATTTGTGAATACATAAAACTGAATGCTTTTAACAGCACCTGAATCACCTGTTGAACACTTTGCTTCTTAGAAATTTCTTCCACCAGATGCTCTAAATCATCTCTCAAGTTCAAAAATCCACAAATCTCTAGGGCAGAGGCAAAATACCACCAGTCTCTGCTAAAACATAGCAAGAGTCCCCCTTATTTCAGTTCCCAACAAGTCACTTGCAAAGAAAAAAGTATTGACCATCCTATCTATTATTAAATACAGGGTTTCCTGTTATTTTGTCTCAGCTTTGCTTTTACCCTTCATAGCACTGACTACAGATTGCAATGATTTTACTTGTCTGTTTTCCCTTCTCATTTCTTTCTATGACTGCTTTTTTCTTTGTTTTCATTCTTTCACGCCTCTGTCACAGTTTCCACAAACCAGACAATGCATTCTTTTTATTCACTGTGTTTGGAACGAATGGGTTCAGTGTCTAGTATATAGTAGGAAATTAATCCTCATTTTTTGAACGAATGGTGGATGAAAGATTAATAGGATGAATATGTGAAGAAAGTAAAAATGGAAGGCCATGAAAAGACTGGATGAAAGAGAATGAAGGAGATGCATTGGGTCTGAGACAAGTCTAGTTATGAGAAAAAATTCAATACGAAATGCTCTTTACTGAAAGGATAAAAAAACACACCTTTTCCCCCCAAGGAAACTAATTAATTTAATGTAGAAATTTGGCAGCTTAAAGAACTTATCAAATTGAAAAGAAAATCACGCAACAGTGTCTACTTCAAATAACCTGGATAAGTGGCAGAAAAAGATTATGGTAGTAATTTCTGGATTAAAAAAGCTGTAATGTAATTCATTGGTTCATCCTTGTTGGTAACTATTTTCTCTGAAAATCTAATATCTTAAAAACAATAGCCAAAGCTAAAGCCAAGGATCTTCCAAAATACAAACTTTCTATATTTTGTGTTAAATACAATTACGTTATATTGATTTTTACATGTACAAACTTTGTTGAATTTTAAAATTGATTCTTGTAATTTATATTTTTAATATAAGTGATAATATTTTCTGTGAATAATAATTCTTTGAGTCTCTAAACCACATGTTAAAGATTTTATTCATTTTTTCGTGCTGGCTAGAACCTACACTACAATTTCAATAAAAGGAAGCATCTTTGTCTTTCCATTTTAAAGAAAGTAAATTCATTACTTCACCCCATATTTGATGAAATATTTCTTTACATTTCTAATTTGCAATATGATTCCTCAGAGTGGCAACATAAATTGTTGTTGGCTAAAATTGAAAAGATTGTGGATTTATTCTTTCATGTTTTTTTCTCTTTTTTAAATTAATGTGTTGAATTTGCTAAGATGCAAATTTACCTTAAATTTCTGAAATAACCCCAACTTCACCTTCATGCTTAGTCTATTTGCTTGGTTTTTAGTAACTTTTTAAATGAACTTCTAAGTAAAATATTATTAAAATGTCAGCATGAAGTACAAATTCATGTAACACATTATTTAGAGAACCCTTCCTGGATACTTGCAACCACATGGGAAGAACTGCTCATCAATGAACTTTTGATGAAATAAAAAGGAATCCTGTGCAATATTTATAAAGAATAGAACCATAACAAAGCTAGATTCAGGGAGATTACTTTGAATAAAGATGCTGGAAGTTGTCTTAGCATCCCATTACTTCACAGTCAGTAGTTTCCTTAAAGGCACTGAATCTTGTAAATGCTTAATAATTTCTCAATCTTACAAAATGAAAATGTGAAGTAACCTAATAATAGGCAAGAAATGGTAAAAGAGTTAATTATGCAACTTATAAATAAGAAAATGGAAGCCACGGTGAAAATCCTATTCATTATACTTTTGTATGTATTTTTAAAAAGTATGTTAGAACTAATTTTTTTAAAAAGAGTGTAATGCTTTGAATATGAGCATCAAAGACATGATTACATTTGCTTGGAAATTAACATAAAATTTACATTTTATCTATTTGGAAAGAAAGAAAAAATTATGAGCTTGTAAATACTAGTATTTGTATAATTTTATAAAATAATCTCTCTAAACATTTATTACTTCTTACTATTAAACTGAATTTATTTTTAACAAAAATTAGTTAACATGTTTAGCTTTGAAAATATATCTATTATTTGCAGCATTCTTATTTTTAAATATTCCTATCTTTCTTTAAAATCTGTGTCACTTCAGTTGCCTTAATTTAAATTAAAATACGTGCTTGTACATTTTCCAAATATTATATAACCAACTTCTAACCCCTTGGGTTTTTACCATTCTCCTCCCTACCCCAGTGGTCTTATGTTATTTTCTTCAGGATGAATGCATTGCTGGAAAGGCTTTCCTTTAATTACTGACCTTGAACTGTGGAATCCATTAGAGAATGAGAGAAAAGCTTATGTGTCTGAAATGTTGCACAGCTGTCATTTTCTTTAAGATAAATTAATGAGCATTGCTGTTTAGACACCTGGGTTATAGTTCCTGCTCTGTAACCAACTAGCTGAGTGACATTGATCTAAGCCCACATGGGACAACAGTGCCTCATCTCTAACATTAAAGATTTGTACTAAATTATCTCTGAGATCCTTAAATTTTTAATGGTTTTAATTATCAGCTTCATTCATTTTTTAGCTTCCCCTCTTTTGTCTGCCTTGTGACTGTTGACACCCGCATTTCTGTTTAAATAGCATACAGAATAATAAATCAAAATCAAATTTGTAACTTTTGCTGATCAGGGAGCTATGGTAAATAACACTGAATGTGAGCAATATTTAAATTAATGGATAATAGCCAGCCTTTGTATTATCTGTGGTTACAATGCATTGAAGCTAAGTCTTGCTTGTAATGCCAGATCTTAACTGTAAAATTATTTACTATATTAGATACATATTAGCTCAGTTTATAAATTAACTTCTGGCCAGAAAGACTAAAGTAGCTCATACAAGGACTTAGATGTTTTTCTGTTTGTAATTTAGATATTTAAGAAAAATATAACATTTGTCTCACCTCTCAAATAGGTTTAAGTTTTATGCCTTAAATATTCATGTAAACACAACATAAGTAGTGATTGTACAATTTCTTCTTTTCTCCCTTGGTTAGACAAAAAGCTATAATGGTAGGGACTATATATGAGGAATCTGTTTCTTCAGTGTCTACGGAAGTATCTAGCCCAAACTAGGAACTTAAGAAATATTTATTGAATAGATAGATAAAAATCCACTTCATTAATAACTCAATAATACTATCTTAATCTTATTTCAAATATCTTTAGCGAAAATATATGTGAATGCCAAATTTATGATTTTATACTTTGTCATATTTGTGTAAATACTGGCTTTTTACTTATAAAAACTACTAATAATGAGTAATCAAAAAATTGTGTCAATTAAATATTTATAAATGATATTGATAAAAATTAACAAAATTTTATATAGCCCTTACTAGATACCAGGTACTGTGTACATATAAGCTCCTATAATCTTTCCATAAATTCTATGAGGGTAGATATCATTGTTATCCCCATTTTATATATAGTGAAAATGAAGCACGGAACAGTCAAGTCACTTACCCAACGTTACAGGTCTGTTAAGTGGTGGAGCCAGAGTTTAAACTGAGGCCATTGAAATCTGGACTCCAGGCATTATGTTGCCTCTCATTAAAGTTAAATGATATATAAGTAAATAAGAAAATAAGATGTCCAGTGATTTCATTAATTACATTGTTTTTTAGTATTACCAACTGGCAGGCACCAATGACATGAGTGAGTCTCTGAGAATACATAAGTGGAAAAACATAGTCTCTATTCTTGGGAACCTAATAGACCAGGCATAAAACAGTCTGCACATATTACAATGTGTGATTTGCTATAATAGAGGTGTGTGCAAACTCAAATGAAAGCAAAAGGCCCAGGGCCTTTAAAAGTTGCTTAAAAGGTGACAGTAAAGGTTTCACAGCGTCATTGATACTGGAACAGATTCTTGAAGAGAGACTAGGGAATTGCTGGGTGGAAGAAAAACATTCCAGAGAGAGCAAACCAACTACATGCAGGCAAAAAACAGCAGCAAAGCTAGAGATAATGGTGGAAGGAAGCCAGGATATTTAATGTCTCTCTGTTGCCTTGACTACCTGTCATAGAATTGTAAGTACTGGAATGATATCAGATTTGTAATGTAGTAAGATAAAACTCAACGAGGGTGAACTGGAAAGAACATAAAAGTAATGAAAAACTGTTGTAAGATAAAACAAATAGTTAAGAAAATAAGTCATGAATGACTGAGTTGGGTTGGCTTTAGTAAAGAAAGATAGAAAAAATAAGTTTAAGAAATACCAGAAACAATGTTAATTAAACTTAATGACCAATGTGATTTTGGGGACGGGGATTGACAAATAGAAAGGATAGTCAAGATGACTCAATTGTATTATCTGGATAATTTGTAGAGTCATTAAGCCAGGATAAGAAACACTGAAGGTGGGAGAAGGCATTTAAAGAAAACAAACTAAGTACTTTAAATTTGAAAATGTTAACAGCAGGATGTCATTAGATATAACTCTTTCCTAAAAGAGATCTTAGCTTGAGAAATAGTTTTAGAAGAAAACCATTTAAAAAGTTAGGAAGAGAACAAGCAGAGCTAATTGAAGACAAGTAAATGAAGGAATTGGCTCAGTGTAACAAACCTTTTGTTCTCAGAAAGCATAGTTACATTATCGAAAATTACTGAGAACTCAAAACATTTTTTTGCATATATGGTCGACATAGATCACTATTTACCATATTAGAAATTAAAACAGAATTTTTTATGTTTGTTAATAATTTTAAAAATAGTAAATCCATTATTTTTAACATAACATTTGAAAATAACTATATTATTTAAAACAAAAAATAAGAATGCCATTGTGATATTATACAATTTGCATCTCTCTTCAGTATCTGGTTTAATAGATGATGGCTATACATTTATGTATCTGCATTCGATTTTGTATTAGTCCATTCTCATGCTGATGATAAAGACATATCCAGGACTGGGAAGAAAATAGATTTAATGAACTCACAGTTCCATGTGGCTGGGAAGGCCACCATCACGGCAGAAGGTGAAAGGTACTTCTTATATGGTGGCAGCAAGGGAGAATGAGAAAGAAGTGAAAGTGGAAACCATTATAAAACCATCAGATCTCATGAGACTTATTCACTACCAAGAGAACAGTATGGGGGAAACTGACCCCATGATTTAATTATCTCCCACCAGGTCTCTCCCAAAACAGGTGGGAATTATGGGGAGTACAATTCAAGATAAGATTCGGGTGGGGAAACAGAGCCAAACCATATCAAATTTATTGCAATATGTTAGTTTGTTTGAAGTATATAAAGAAAACCCAGCCTTACACTAACTGAAAAAGCGAGGAGGATTTTATAGCATTTTTGGATTATTATGGATTTTTTTGAAATGACAAAAAACCTTGAGGATGGTAACTTCTTAAAGTTTACCTGAAATGTGTAATATAAAACCACATCAATTAATTTTTTATTACTTTAATTAAATTAAAATTAGTTGGTATAGCTTGTAGTTCAAATATTATGCATGATTCTGTACCATCATAAATTGGCCATTTTGAAAATATTGGTTTACTGAGATATACCAATCTTATAATGTTGACACATTTTATTACACAACATCAAAATGTCTTATCAGAGAAGCCTTTTAACCACTGAGAAATTTCAAGCTCACAGTGGTGTGTACGTGTTTTCAGAAATCCTAATTTCCACTGGAAAACTTGAATGTTATCCTTGGCAATAAAAACTATCAGCTGTTTTTCTTGAAGTGACAAGCTCCTGTCATTAAGTTTTGAGAAAACATCTGCTCTGAAAATACCCATGTATGAATAATTGTAGCTTGTTTGTCATTTGTTACCTCAAGGAAAATGATATGCTATGAAGAAAACAGGTAATTCAGTTCATAGCTCATACAATTGTATGATGGACATATGTCAGTCATTTGATTTCTGACATCTTTTTATGGTGAAGAAATCCCCCAGTTACATAAGATTCATTGGGGAGAAAAAAAACTGCCTCTCCATAGAGTAACTGGAAATGGTAGACATTTTCTTTCCCACACACTGAATCTCCTTTCAGCTAGATCAGAGACATTTAATTTATACTTTTCTAATCAATTGACCTGTTCCAGATTTTGACTGTGCAGCTAGTGACAGAAAAATTAGGGAGCTTGCTCAGGGACAGCAAACACACTGCTGGTAGTGAAACTTCAAAGTAGTGTTCCTGGCACAGATATTAAAGGACTTGAGTGCTGATATAGGTAAATTTGCAAAAAGAAAACTAAAAAAGGAATCTCTGGCATTAAAGTTGCTGATATATAATTTATAGCTTCTAATACCTGGCTATAGCAATTACATTTTCATCAATGAATTCTGCTCATAGTTTTGGGAAATATTTCTGGAAGCTTAGTATTTGAGCCTGACATCTAGTTTCCCTAGCAATTCTGTGAGCTACTGAGTGTCCTTCAACAGTGTCCATGTCTGTTATCTGTAATCAAAATTCTGGGGAATAAAATATCTCATATTGTTGTGAACTTAGATGAACTATTCATAGAGCTTGGAAAAATTCCTGATTTATAAATATAAATAAGTACACATTGGATAATTAAACTCAAAGATGGGCATCTGTTCCTTTGCTTCCCTGTATTCTTTCCAATTATATCACCCTGCTTATATCAAAGCAAATAGTGAAGTAGGTATAGATTAATGAATGCTTATTTTGTTTGTATTCAGTGGCTGTAATAAAGATTATTTCAAATAGCAGGCATCCATATGGTACTGCATTAGGACTTTAAAACTTAAACTATCTGGAACAGTGGTAAGACTAAAGGTAAAATATTACATAAAAAATTGCTAAAATAGTTGATGATTCAAAAGCAAGATGTATTAGTTCCTTCTCGTGCACTAATAAAGACATAACCAAGACTAGGTAATTTATAAAGAAAAGAAGTTTAACTGACTCACACTTCTGCAGGGGTGCAGAGGCCTCAGGAAACCTATAGTCATGACAGACGGGAAAGCAAACATGTCCTTCTTCATATGACGGCAGGAAGGAGAAGAATGAGTGATGTGGGGAAAAGTCCCTTATAAAACCATCAGATATTGTGAAACTTCAGTCATCATCACAAGAAGAGCATGGAGGTAACTGCCTCCATGATTAAATTACCTCCCACTGGTGCCTCCCATGACACATGGTGATTATGGGAACTACAATTCAAGATGAGATTTGGGTAGGGACAAAGTATATCACAAGAAAATAATTAGTTCATTGGCATGAAAGATAAGTGCTTTCTCTTTTTTTGATAATGATTATAAGTAGCAGTGCATCCATTGATACTATAAAAACAAAAATATGGAATGTATGTTAGAAGGAGAAAGAAGGGGAAAAATGGAAACATGAAAATAATGATGAAGGAGGGAAGAAATGAAAGAGCCCCCCAAACGCAGAAATACCTGCTTCTCTGGTTTTAGTCCACCAGTCTACATTTGAATTCTCCCTGCATGCCAACCCTTTGCCAATGAGTGTGTCTAGTTTCCTATATATACGTGGTCCTTAAATTTTATGCCTTTAGCCTTCAGGCAACCTAAGCACTAGGATACACATTGACACTCACATTGTTTTTAACATGCCTTATTGAAACTATTTTGACCAATCTTCTGTTGACCTGCTCCAACAGCCAACTGTTTCATATAAAAGTTCTGCCATGTTAGAATAGCCAGATTTTTGTAATCCCACATTTTGGTATTTCATCACAGATAATTCCTTGCTAGCTTCCCTGTAGCCTGTAGTTTTTCCAACGTTCCTGAAAAGCACCCAAAGGGAATAGGGAGAAAAGGTGGCAGAGATTACAACTATATCTTCACTCTCCACATAATGTTTGCCTTGAAGAATATTTTCTTCCAGAAAAATAAAGAATTTTTAATCAAAAATTTTAAAATTATTTTAGGAAAGGAGAAATAAAACAAAAACGCTGAGAGATAATATGAAAATGACTCACAAACTGATATCAACTGAGAAATTTTGTAAAACATTAAACATGCCAAAAAAAAAGGGGGGGGGATTTTATCCTCTGAGATGGTAAATAAATTTAAATTAGTTAACAGGCTTCAATTGCTGAGGAAATGTATCAAACTAAATGAGTTCAAATAACTGGAAATATTTTGACAATATTTGGGTGTAAAATTAAGGTGTGATTAGAATCTCAATAGTATTTTTATTTCTTTGAGAACAAAAATTGTTTTTCTGACATGTAAGTCTTACTGGACTTTGAAATTAGTTCATGTTTTTAGAAATGAACCATGTAATAAAATAGAACACATGCTGTGTTGCTTTCTCTGTCTTTTGTGTACACCACTTTCAACACAGCATGGTCTCCTTTTCTGAGATACTGGAGCTGTGAAGAAGGACATGTAAATTTTTATGTTCCATTTAGAACCTTTTTTTTTTTTTAGACAGTCTTGCTCTGTTGCCCAGGCTGGAGTGCAGTGGCATCATCATAGCTTACTGCATCTTGACCTCCTGGACTCAAGTGATCCTCCCACTTCAGCCTCCTAAGTAGCTGGGACTACAGGTGCTTGCCACAACATGTGTCTAATTTTGTTTTTATTTTTATTTTTTTGTACAGACGATGTTTCCCTATGTTGCCCAGGCTGGTTTTGAACTTCTGGGTTTAAGCAATTCTCCCACCTTGGCCTCTCAAAATACTGGAATTATAGGCAGACAGCCCCCATCATCTGGCCCTCATTTAGAATGTAACAAATACTTAGTTCATAGATGTTATTCAATACATGTTTTAAAACTGAAATAAATTGTAACATAACATACCTTACATAGTAAATAATTTAATAATCAAGTTGTCCCCAAAGAGGCATTAAACCAAATACTTGAATGGGTTAGATCATGGCAGGTAGGACCTATGGTGGTTGGTACAGAAGCTGGGATTAAAGTGTACATTTTGGAAGCAAGATGTTTGGCTACTACATAATATGACTTCAGAGAGGACTGAGTACAAATGCTCCTGGTTATCTTATAAACTTTAAACTATTTAAGTGAAATTTCCGAGCCTCAATTTCTCTCACTGAAAAATGGAAATAATGAGAGTATCTACAACAGAGATTGGAAATTCTTTCTCTCAAGTCAACTTATTTCAAATTTAGATATTTGTGTTCCTAAATTATTTCCATAATTTAATAAATATTTCTTAATCTAATTAAATACATTAGTAACAATTTAAATGTAATACATAAATCTGGAAACAAAATGGCAGAGGATGATATCCAATAAAAAGTACAAGTCTTCTTTCCTTTCCTGTGCAGAGACCCAGCCCTCATCCCAGTCTTCAGGGGGTTTCCATTTTAAATGTTTCTGTCATATTCTTTTCCAGTGTTTCCCTTCCAAACTATAGATACAATGCTTATGTCTCTAGTCATGATTTATCAGCTTCAACAATATCTGTTGCCTCCATCTATGAAATATGAGGATTCCCTTTCACATAAACTGACTTTTGCCATATCCTTCACTCTCTGCTAGTTATATTTTTACATTTAGTTTTCTCTCTTGCTTAAATTTGTTGATCTACTTGATGTGTTTAATTTTCTGTTCCTTCTACTCATCATTAGACTTTGTGTCATGATTTGCCCTTACTTTAGATGAATTACATCTGTGTCACCTCCCCTTTCTCATATTTCCAACTTGTATCTTCCATAGAACTGTTATGTTTCTATTGTCAAGCTTAAAAACATTCTGTTCGACAACTATTATCTTTTGTGGTTGTTGATTTACTGAATTAATTTATAAGCTAAGCATGGAAGATAGACAAATGTTCGATACTTTTCACTATATAGGACTTTTCATTTTATAATGTTTTTGTGTCTCATTAGATAATGAGCTTCAGAGATCAGAAATAATTCACATTTATTTTAATTACTATCCCTATTATTTGGCACAGTAACTAGTTTATACAAAGCACTGAGACTAAATACTAGGATGGTAGTCAGTATCCATGTGGTCATGCATTACATTTGCAAGGTCCTAACATGTGATGCTTTAGGACTTTAACCCTGGATGCACTAGCAAAAACAAACCTACGACTACAGTTAACAATAGTGTGTTATATATTTAAATTTGCTTAGAGGGTAAATATTAATTGTACTCTCCACTTTCCACTCTCCACCCACCCAAACAACCACACACACACAGACACATGTAACTATTTGAGGTTGTGGATATGTTAACTGCTTTGATTGTGCTGATCATTTCACCGTCTGCATGAATATCCAAATGTCAAATGATGCACTTTAAACATATAAAATTTTTGGTAAATTATACCCCAGTAAAGCTGAAAAAGGAATACACAGAAAACAAAAACCAAACAAAACAAAAAACAGAAAACTAGTCTTTAGGGAGCTGGGTTATTTAGCAGTATAATAAGTCAGAGACATGTTAACTGATCATAAGGCAGCATTGAGTCCCTGGTATTGATGTAGTGCCTGGTATTGGTTCAAAAAGGAGGAATTTGTTTCCAAGGCAAGGTAGCATGAGACGCCAGGTCAAACTGAATTTCTCAATGTGATTTTATCACAGGACTGTTTTTTTGTTTGTTTGTTTGTTTGTTTTTTTCCTGGAGCAGTAAAAATATTCCAAATTAAAAGAGTGATAGTACATAAAGTTCAGACATTTGGTGATGAAATCTAAGAAATGAGTGTTAAGATAAAAGGTCATACGAAAAGCACATTGAAATGTTACCAGTGTTCACCTCTAGGTGGTAAGAGTATTTCTTCTTTATAAATGTATTTTTCTAGTCATAAGAGGAAGCAATAAATGATTGGAAGGGAAGGGAGTGGGAAGGAGCACGGCAGCACAGACACCTCCACGGTCTGTTCCAGCCCCAGCACAGGAATGCTGGCAGGCAGAGCCAAGGCAAGCCTTTCCCTTGGGAGTCAGTGAATTCCCTCAACATTCGTCAGCATCAAAGATATGAGTCAAATTCTTAGGATCCCAATGAACCACTCTGGAAAACAAAACCTGTTTGTCTATGTAATGTAAAAATATCTTTTATATTCACTGTCGGAAGCTTTCTCCTTTTAGAGCTTCTCAACCTTCCTATGACTATGGGAGATACAAGCTCGTATACAGCATTTTTTTTTAAATGAAAGAATGCTGTGAATTTCTATTGCCAGGATATGCAAATAACACACACACACACACACACACACACCACTCAGTGGTAGAGAGGAGAGTGGACAGCTTGGAGGATCAGAACAGCTTGTATGGGGGTGGCCTTATATTTCAAGTCAAGGCTGCTCAAGTGGTGAAGATGACAAATGGAGAAAACAGATTGGGAAATGTAAGCTCAAGGGGGAAGAATTTTTCACAAAGGGAATAAAATCAACTACCTAGCTTACAGTTTCCAGCTTGGAAAGAACATTAAAGACGAACTGTTCCAATATTTTCATTTAAAAAATTAGAATAAAAGATTAGATTAAATGACCCATTCAAGATCTCACGGAAGAGAAAAGGAAAAAGCTCAGATCTGGCACTGAGGGTCTTTTCTCTGTCAAGTCATTACATCCTATCAAGTTTAAATATAAAGCAAACACTAGCTCTGTTGGAAAGTGATATGTATTCAGTTTAGTGGGTGGGGTTAGGAGGAGGAAAGATTTTTCCATTTAGCAGTAAAAGACCCAATGTTTAAATGCCCAGATTATTGCCAGAAATGATGCAATTTGAAACAATTATGACATCTGTTTTTATTTGTGCTTTGTCCTAATGCCAACCAAGTATGATGTACTGTTGCTTTCTTATAAAGTAAGCATTTTAATATCAAGTATATG
The DNA here is from genome assembly GCF_002776525.5 of Piliocolobus tephrosceles. NCBI lineage: Eukaryota > Metazoa > Chordata > Mammalia > Primates > Cercopithecidae > Piliocolobus > Piliocolobus tephrosceles. Next base: position 17,546,000 of record NC_045437.1, read on the forward strand.
TTGTCTTAGAGGCATCATAGAGATTTTGGAACAGAACTTCGGAATCTTCTGGGTGAGCAAAGATAAAATCACTCTCGGTGGCATAGCTACTCTAGTGCTCTGCCTTACCAGCCACTGTGGCTTCCAGTTGATACCTCACTGGGAATTGCTCACTGTTGCAGGGAATTACCTCTCAGGCCTGGCTGATATGAGTATATGAAGGCCCAACCATAAGATCTTGAAAGACCACCCAGCTCCATAAGTTGCTCCAGGATCAACTGAGACTTAATTTGCCACTGCATTGCAAACCAGTTTCTTTCCTTGCCCATTTTGATTTTCCCTATTTCCTGACACGTATATCTCTTGAGAGCACTGCCCAATAAAGTCTCTGAATTCAACAACCTTCTCAGCATCTGTTTCCTGTGAAGCCCTTCTAAGGCAATAGATACTAGAAATGTTTCTGAGCAGCGGACCATAAATCTGGATTTGGTTGCTGGAACAGTCACTACTCAACCAGCAATGAGTAAACCATCTCTAATAATAGATGGACTCTAAATGTTGTTCCGATGCAATTGCTAAGTAGTTAAAACTTTCACCAGTAGCGATGGGATGCTGGTGGAGTGAGGAATACATTAGCTGGTATGAAATCTCTGGCCCTGGAGAGCTGGGAGGAAAAAGAATATGAAATAAGGTAGGTGTTGCTGCGTGTCTTTGATTCCTTGACAAGAGATGTGATAGGCAAGATTTTATCTCCAGTTCTAATTCTAAGAACCCATGAATACGAAGGGATATCACCCCCTGGTTAAGTTGCTATATGGCACAGCTGTCCCTATCATAGGGTGATTATCTGGATGGTCCTGACCTAATCAGGTGAGCCCTTAAAAGCAGCTGATGACAGAAAAAGAAGTCAGGGAGATTTAAAATTTGGGAAGAACTTGCCATTTCCTTGCTGGATTTGAAGGTAGAAAGGGCCATGTGAGAAGCAACGCAGATGGCCTTATGAAGCTAAAATGTGCCAGTAAGGAAAGAAGGACCCCAGTCCTACCATAGCACAGAGCTGAATTTGAATGAGCTTGGAAGAGATTTATTCCCCTGGAGCCTCCAGGTAAGAGCCAAGCTGACACAGCAATTCTAGCATTGTGAGACCCTATGCAGAGAATAGTTGAGCCCACCCAGTTGAGCCCACCCAGACGTCTGACCTGCAGAGCTGTGATAAATAGATATGGTTTCAAGATGCTAAATTTGTGATAGTTTGTTACAGCAGTGATAAAACACTAATAGATAACAACAGGCTTGGGGGTTTAATCAGTTTAGGCTAATGTTTCAGCTTTTTCTATAGTTTTGATAATCAGTAAGTCAGACACACAAACTCACAGAATGTTTTGTGTCTATTACTCACACACTATTTTTTTCTGATGAAATTATCGAAATTATTTTTAAAGAAAATTTCCATGCATTTGAAATCTCTATTGCTCTTCTTCCCCGTACACTTTTTCCAGCTAGAGCAGACCAGTAAAGATACTATAAATTGGACCTAGATCAAATCCTCTCATCTTGAATCAATATTTTAGATGTTTAGATCAACCCCCTTTCGTCCATCTCTCTCTTTTTTTTTTTTTCTGGAATGTGCTATGTTATGTGCTTCTTGGTAGCTATGACAATGCAAAATTGGAACATTGCTTCCTAGAGATGCCGGATGTATGTTCAACTGCTTCCATAAACTTGACGCAACTGAGCTCATTCCTACAATAATACAATTCCACTTTTATATTATTATTCAGGCAAACGGTGAGCATCAGGAATGTATTCTAATGAGAGGTATCCAAGGTCTGTTTGGAGCAGCTAGCTCCTTAAGTGTTCCAGAGACAGATGTCTGAAGATCATTTCCAAACCCTGTAACATAGCCTGCATCTTAATGACACATTTGAATGAAGAAACATGTAAATTCTGCATTAAGTTAAAGGAATATGACTCAAAATGAAAGTGAATAAATGGCCTAACGCAGCAAAAAGGATTCAGCTCTCATGATGAACTCTGCTAAACATTATATATGGGAGAAAGTCTGTTTTGCTTTTTGTGGAAGATGTTTTTGGTACTCAAGAGCTCAGACTATTTTTAAGTACTTTTACATTAATTTTACCAATAAGAAATTTCTAGTACTTCTGTGATTTTTTTTTCTTTTGCTGATTTGTTCCATACATTTAAAAAAATGTTTTGTGAACTGTGTTTTAGGATTTTTAATTCCTCCTCTTCAGATCAATTGATTTCCTTTACTGTGATAGCATTGTTCCTACTCCTAAGTAGTGTGCAAGGTCCAGCTTTGTAAGAGCAGTATTTGACAAGTTAAAAGTAAGTGTTCAGAATGAAATGCAAAAACGTTGCTTCTAATCAAATGCAAATTGCTATTGGAATTCCAGAGGTGACTTTCTAGCAATATCAGGGAAATCCACCTAAGGTTATTAAAAGAAAATCTACCATGATATTTTTTAACTGTTTGATTTATAATAAAGAAAAGAACTACATAGATTAATTGGCACATTTTCAACTCTTAGGATGCAAATGCTGCTTTTTGAGTAAATGTAAAGTTTGATTTCCCTCACCAAATTCTTGTGGGCATAAAACTTAACTGTTCTGCCTCAATAGAACATATGTTTTTTAATCAGTATCTTTGTAACATGATATGTTATTATAAACAGTTGGTCAATAAACATTTTGTTTTTTTGAACTTCTACATTTATTTCAACAGTGATTTTTCAAAAATAAAATTTAATAAGGTTCAGTTTGTAATGAAAGAGTTAGGTTTAAAAATATCTATCTTTTTAATATTTTAATATTTTCCACCACATGGATGAACTCTGAACTTATTTCTGATAAAAGAAAATATCATATTTAATCATTGTAGGTTTTTTGCACATTGAAATTTATGCCACTGTGACAATTTTACGTTCCTTTAAGCACAAATACTGTTACTAATTATTATTTAAATTGTTTAATCAACAATAGAAATGCCAGTTATACAGAAAGCATCAAGTAAAAATCAACTAACTTTTATTTTACTTTACATAAGCTTATAAAAAAAATAAATGTATCATTTTGAAAAATTTTACTCTGAGAAAATTTTCTTATTTTTCTATCATTTAAAAATGATAAAGTATAATTGCCCAATATGTCCTTCCTGCCCACTGCACAGACAAAATCAATTCACTGAGACTGTGGCATTGCAGTAAAGAAAGAATTTAATTGACATGAGACTGACCATGTGGAAGATGAAGTTACTACTGAAATCAGTCTCCCCGAAGGCTAAGAGGTTAGGATTTTTCAAGCATAGTTTGGTTGGCAGGAGACTGGGGAATAGATGCTGCTGATTGTTCAGGGATGCTGTCACAGGTCTTTGGAAAACAGTCCTTCTTCACTGAGTCGGCCTCTGGGTAGGGGCCATTGGACATATTGAGACCTGTGTCAAGAGACCAGGTGAAGTCAGCTGGTCATCAGAAACGTGAAAGTGTGAAAAGACCTCTGAAAAGGACAGTCTTAGGTTCTATAATAATGATGTTATCTACAGGATTAATTGGGGAAGTTACAAATCTTGTGACCTCTTAAACAATGGCTGGTTATCATTTAACTTTGCTCATATTTCAGCAGAATTTAGGACACTCTCATAGTCCTAATCTTGTGGATTTTCATTGCTCTTATAAAGGCAGTTTAGTTTTGGAAAGGGCTATTATCATCCTTGCTTTAAGGTTAAACTATAAACTAAATTTCTCCCGAAGTTAGCTTGGCCTATGCCCGGGAATGATGAGACATTTTGGAGGTTAGAAGCAAAATGGAATCAACTCTGTCAGAGTTCTTTTAATATCATAATTTTGCAAAGGTGGTTCTAAAAAGGTAATAGATTACTATATAAATACAATTTTTTGTTTTTTTGGTAACCTCAACTTAAATCAATGAATGTACAGAATCCATCATTTTCATTCATATTTACTCAACTTAAATCAATGAATGTACAGAATCCATCATTTTCATTCATATTTACTCAACTTAAATCAATGAATGTACAGAATCCATCATTTTCATTCATATTTACTCTAGTGATCTGTTAATTTTCACAGAAGACTCTCTGTGATAGGTAGGATTATAAGAGGATCCCTCAGGTTCCCACTCCTTGGTATACCTACATGGCCTGCATGAAACCCTCCTCTCTAGTTGAGTGGAACAGGTAGTATAAAGATGATGGAAATCACTATAATTTGGATAACATAATATGGTAAAGGTGAAGGCATTTTTGAAGATGTAATTAAGGTCACTAATCTGATTTTGAGTGAATCAGAGAGAAGGTTATTCTGGGTCTAGGTATCCGAGATGCTCATCTTCTGCTAGCCTTAAGGGAGCCATTCACCATGAGTACCATAGCTGTAAGGGAGTGAATTCTGCTAATAACCACATGAGCTTAGGAGAGAATCCTGGGCTTCAGATGAGATCACAGCCTCAGACTACATCTCGATTGCAGTCATGTGAGACTCTGTGCAGGGGACACAGCTAAGCTGCACCTGAACACCTGACACAAAAATAGTGAAATAATAAGTTGGTATTGTTTTAACCTGGTAAAACTCTTGGTAAGTTTTTATGCAGCAGCAGAAAATGAATACACTCTGTACTCATCATCTTCTTTTGGGTAACAGTATCCCACTTTCCAATATGGAAACCATTTTAAATAATTCAGTTGGAGCTGACCTTAAGTTGACCCTTATTCATATACCCCATTATTCTAAATACAGTGATAAGTTCAGAGATAGACAAATGAAACAAGATTGCTCAGTAACCTTTTAGACTTTTTCTATCTCTGTTGGTAAGGAAGAGTTTCTCTTCCCATCTAATCTGGTATGATGTGATTGTTGGCTGTCAATGAAAAACTTGTCTATGTATTTGTAGAGCCTTTGCTACATACTGTTAGTTGTCTAATTGCACACCCATTTCCAAGCCCCCTCTTTCCTTAAAGAGGCTGAAAAGCCAAACGCTTGCTTGCATAATGTTTCTTATCATTATGTAAAGCTATCTGACATGCTTCTAGACAACTACATGTTAATATAATTGCTAGGGGGTTCTGAGAAAGCTTTTACGTTCTTGTTGAACAGAACTCATGTCACTGAGCATTTCTGTCCTCGCATTCTGTTTTTCTCATACATAGGTGTAACAACTGGAGCTTGGCTCCCACCTTGATGCTATATGGGAAGGACCAAAAGCATAAAAATACTAGTGGCCCTGACATTTTTTGGTTTTTGAATTAATGTCATTGGCCTCTTACTTTTAACCATCATGTTGTCACATGAGATGTAAATTGTTGTCTTTAGTGTGTCTTTAAACTACAGTAAATACGTTTATACTTGTAGCTGAAGGTCTTTATGCATGATTGAAGGACTATGTGAAATATATAGAGAGAAAGAGTTCTATTGATATCACTGAAGTTCTGGTATACAACTACACATAAAGTCAGTTTTACCTCTGTCCTTTTCAGTTTCATGAGTCTCCCTCCCCCAGTTTCTATTTTGCTTAACTTATTCTGAATTAGACTGTATCCATTCAATTGTGAGTAAAAACTCCCAGTGAACATAGAAGTGGATAGGTTGACAATATTTTTTTATATAGGATGGGAGGTAGTTGGACAATGGAAGGGGCATGCATTAACAATGACAACTAAAATGTATGGAATATTTCTGAGTTAATAATTAATGTAGAGCATGAATAAATATCCAATTACCCCCCATGAAATTGATTTAAATAAATCACAATTCAGACCATATTAAGGTTAGACCTTTAAAATACAACATTTTAAAAAAGTTAAGATTTTGTAATTTTTACCTACCTCCTTCTATTAATTAGTTCCTGCATTAGAAGGACATGCTTCAATTTAGGGAGCTAACTCCTGAAATAAATGGATATAATTCAAGGAGGTCACCAAAGTAAACCATTCAAACATGGCTATTTGATGCTTAAGATTCAGGAACACTAAGAGTTTTTTTGTTTGTTTTTTTACAATTATTTCAGTTTTAGAACGACGAGCAAGTAAACTGATGATATTAACACCATTAAAAAAATACATACATCTCAGAATTTGGGAAACAATGTAAATTTAAGGATACCTTTGTACCCTAATAGCTGAATGTTTTATATAAGTTGACATTAACCTAAAATAATAATTGATTTATATATTGATGCTTGCTTATAACGTATTAATTATTAAAATGTTTTCAAAAGCACATTTAATCACTATGAAAAGGAGCTTTAATAAATATAAAAAGTAGAAATGATTAAACTCATTAGGATAGAGAAATTTTATCAGCTTTTGTTTGAGTGCCAAAAAATTGAAAAACAATGATTTCAGTACAAATGAAGCAAAGGAAACAAATAAAGAAATGTGTTCACTTCTCTAATAGCTGAACAGACAGACCAACACCATATTGCCTGGATTTCACCGGCCCCCCATTCTTAAAAAGCCAAACTCATCATTAGAGTCATGTTTTCCTACGTCTGACAGCCTCATACAAGCCCATATGAAAGCCAAGATGACAGTTTTGCCTCCCACCCACATTCCAGGAAACCTGAGATGGAGAGAGTGGTGCACTCAGCAGGATGTGAGAAGTCACATTCTCTACCCTTTACTAAAGACCGAGAATGGGGCTAAATCCAACTGGCCACCTATTTTGGGAGTAAAGTTATATTGTTTTAGTGGAACACATCCACACCCATTCTTTACATATTGTCTGTGGCTGCATTGGTGCTTTCACGCTAGAACTGAGTTGTGAAAGAGACCATATGGCCCTCAGAGCCTAAAATATTTACTCTCTGGGCCGGGTATGGTGGCTGACGCCTGTAATCCCAGCACTTTGGGAAGCTGAGGCGGGTGGAACACGAGGTCAGGAGATCGAGACCATCCTGGCTAACACGGTGAAACCCCGTCTCTACTAAAAATACAAAAAAATGAGCCAGGCATGGTGGTGGGCGCCTGTAGTCCCAGCTACTCGGGAGGCCGAGGCAGGAGAATGGCATGAACCCAGGAGGCAGAGCTTGCAGTGAGCTGAGATCGCACCACTGCACTCCAGCCTGGGTGACAGAGTGAGACTCCGTCTCCAAACAAACAAACAAACAAAAATATTTACTCTCTGGCCCGTTACAAATCCTCTGCCAACAACTAAATTGCAGTCCTTACCAAAACAGAGCAAAGTGCCCACCTTGTTAGGGATCAAGAGCCTGAAATCAGGAGCAGAGTACTCTGCCCCATTACCAGGGCTCCTCAGAAACAGAATCCAAGAAGTAAGCAGATATGCCCAGCATTAGGAGGAAGGATGCAGTGAAGAGAAAAAAAACTTAAGGCTGGAGTCCAAATTCAAGAAGTATGAATTTTAAATTATCTTTTTATCTTCCTTACTAAAACATGAAGTTTGAAGTATGTAAAGTGATTCTCAACCCATTCAGAGTTTTATTGCCAAAGGAGGAAGAAGAAACCCACAAATATGAAAAAAAAAGTAGCTAGTGATAGCTCAACCCCCAGTGCAATTCTTACTCCTTCAAGTGACCTCAAAGTTAGTGGGTTGTTTTATTGGAACATAGCCCAAGAAGAAAATCCTTGCCCAAGTCATGTTAAAATGTGAAAATTGAGGTCAATAAAAAATGGAATTTCTCCCCCAAGTTTTTCACCTTCCTCCCCCAATTCTTGCCTGTGGCAGGGAGTTGGGCTCTTATTCCACTGATAAAAATGTACAGACCAGTGGACACCAAGAAAATTTTCCCTTTCTGGTTTTGTATAAATGTGTTTTCAAGTTATTCTATTTGTTATTACTATTTAATTTCAAAAAATTAGGAGTGTTCATGATTTGGGAATATAAGCAGCCATGCTTTGCTACATTTTTCAAACCTATTTAAAAGCTATTTGTCTCTAACTAGGGAGGATGTCCGTTAACTAGATTTTTGTTTAGGAGATATGCTTACATAAACTATTGTGATCTTTTATGCATCTTTTCAGCAAATATTTACTGTGTACCTGTTGTGTGCCAGGCTTTGTCCTAGGTGCTTGAGGTATCAGTGAACAAAATAAAAATCTTTCTGAACAGAGCTAACTTACATTGTATTTGTATAGACTATAGACAACAAACATAATAAATAAGTAAAACATATACTATGTTAGGAATTGAAAACTATTGAAAAGAAATTGGAAAGATCAAAAACATGATAAGGGAGATTAGAATGTCCAATGTGGAGTGCACTTTTGCATTGTATGGTTGTTATAGAACCCATTGTGCCAGGTATCACTTAATCGAATACTTGAAGGACTTAGCCATGGAAGCAGGAATGTATAACTCATCGCCACTGCTGTAGCCACTTCTTAGTGAAAATCCTACTGATGGTATTGCAGCATTTCAGTTTTTAATCTGTGGAGCTTCATAGTACCCTCTCTCTTTAGGTTGTTTGAAATGTTGATATTGTATTTCTAATGGCGTTTTAAAGTAACAGACTCTGAGAATAAAGTGAAACACAGAAAGAAAAGAAGTCAAAATTAGTGCCTCCACATTTTTTGGGGGGGAAGATTGCATAAGATGTTATGTTGAAAATTACAGAAACAGTTTTACACTGTTGATATAAAGTATATTAGAAGGTTTTCCATTATTGAAAAAAATATATATTTTGTTACTCCAAATTGTAACCATAATGTAGAAAACTGATCTTAAGAACTGCCCCACAGTATCCTCATTAATACAAAGAGAGATTAGAATCCACGAGTCCAGTTTTTCTTACACTTTTAAAAGTTAATGCTATATAAGTATGTACTTATATACCAAAGTTGTTGAATAAGTTCAACAACTCACTACAGTTGATTTTAAGCTATTAATTATGTAATGGGGTTATCATGACTAGGACCCTTATCCTAATGTTCTGGCCCTAAGGGAGTGATACTTCTTATCTGATAATTGATGTATTTAACAAAAAATATCTGTTCGACACTATGGTTACTCAATGTTGATATGCAATTTTTTTTCATAATCCTGAAGCCATATTTTAGTTGCTGACTGATCACATCACATGCTGAAGTCGTTAACATGGTATTCCTCCTATAACATTCTGTGAGATCACACTGATAGGAGCACTGCCCTGGGCATCCAATATCCAGGAAAAGAGAGAACAGTGTGAATCATATTTTCCAGCTCTTAAGATAGAGTTACACATATTCATCCTTTAGATCTATTTATTGCCACCGTCTGTGCTAGGAGTCTTTAAGTAAAATAATTAGACTTTGGTTTTTAGTAATTAAATCTTAATCAAGGAATAGAATTGCTCCTTTTAAATTTATTTTTAATGACTCAAATCACCTGCTTTTAATGAAAAAGTTGAAAGCTGCTATTTTAGAAAAAAAGGTTATGTTGAGTTTTATTGTTATTATTTGATGTGAAATTTATTAAATTTACAAATTCAAAGAATCTTTTCTTAAAAATCTAATATTAAGTTTACAAATTTTATTCTGTTTATAGACAGGTGATGTTCTAAGTCACTGTGATAATAAGTGTTATGGTATGCAGCAATGTATGTGTAGTACAACACAATACACAGACTCGTAAGCCGATATACCTAACAAAATTTTGGATATTTCATCCCATTGAAGTGTTTCATGCTTTTAGATAATAAGTTTAATCATTTCTTTGATATTAATTTAAATGCCACCTGCTCATTAAGCCAGACATTTTGAACCTACATGGTGCCATCCCTTTATTAAAACAGTATTTATTGGGTGCCTACCATATTCCATGCACTCTATGTGTTGAAGATATCATTAAAAGGAATTGCCTGCCCAGATTTTTTACCACCTAGTAACTGAGCTAATACAATTAGTATATTTTTGATAATATTAATAATTATTCAATCATTATAGGTAGGCTTATAGCCCTAATCTACTTTGGCTAAAATAATGAGACCCAGGAAACATATGTTTTTCTCATCATTAAATTGATAAAAATCCTATTTACAGAAAATGAAAATAAAAGGATAGATGTAATAATAGTAAGCTTGTTGAATAAAAAAATGGCCATTATTTTGGGAAAGAAAACATATGACTGCTATTGTTCAGATTTGCTGGACAGAAAATTCTGGAAAATTTTGTAAAATGTTGTTTCTTTTACTTCCCAGCTGCTGTGCAAGCCAGCTAATTCTGTCCATTTGCATACCTCCTCCCACATTAGTACCTCTATCTATGGGAAGAAACACATAGTGCTGTTCCTACAACTAATTCCTTCCCTTAGGAATTATTTTACATATTTAGAATACATTTTTCTGGTAACTTGGATCCTAAGGATATCAATAAAATCAGTCCACCCAAAATCTTTTTTATTGTCTATAATTACACTGCCATGAATTTACTCTGCCATATGGTTTCAAGAGTGCTAGATAGGGCCCCAAGCCTAAGAACTCATTTTCTCACCTGCGAGATCACACATAAAATTATTGAAATAGAAATCCAAAGAGTCTGTTTTGCAAGTAGAAATTAAGCTGAAAGTACAGAGCCAGTTGTTGATATTTTCAAAGAAACAACTTTTGCTTTTGTTTATTTTCTCTGTTGTTTATAATTTTCTGTTTCATTTATTTCCTCTCTGGTCTATATTAATTATTTTCTTTGGCTTCCTTTGAGTTAAATTTCCTCTACTTTTTCTAATTTCATGGGGTCAAAAATTGGGTTTGGATTAGAGATCTTTTTATTTAATGTAGGCATTTACAGCTAGACATTTTTCTTTAAGCACTACTTTAAGCACTATAAATTTTGTCATGTTGTATTACATTTTCATTCATCTCAAGTATTTTTTAATTTCTCTGGGAGTTTATATTTTGACTTATTAGTTATTTAGAGTGTGTTGATTAATTTCTCCATAATTTTTATTTTCCTAAATTTCCTTTGTTATTAATTTCAAATATGATTTTATTGTGATTGAACAAGATACTTTGTATTATTTCAGTATTTAAAAATTCATTGAGTATTGCATTATGGTATGACATATGTTCTTTTTAAAAAAATTTTACCGTAAATTCTGGGATACATGTGCAGAGTGTGTGGGTTTTTTACATAGGTAAATGTGTGCCATGGTGGTTTGCTACACCAATCAACCCATCACTGAGGTATTAACCTTCACATGCATTAGCTATTTTTCCTGATGCTCTCCTTTCCCTTGACCCCCGGGCAGGCCCTGGTGTATGTTGTTCCTCTCTCTGTGTCCATGTGTTCTCAGTGTTCAGCTCCAACATATGTGTGAGAACATGTAGTGTTTGGATTTTGGTTCCTATATTAGTTTGCTGAGGATAATGGCTTCCAGCTTCATCCACATCTTTGCAAAGGACATGATCTCAGTCCTTTTTAGGGCTGCATAGTACTCCATGGCATATGTGTACTACATTTTCTTTATCTCTTCTATCATTGATGGGCATTTGGGTTGGTTCCATGTCTTTGCTATTGTGAATAGTGCTGCAATAAATAATCGTGTGCATGTGTCCTTACAGTAGAATGATTTATAATCCTTTGGGTATATACCCAGTAATGAGATGGCTGGGTCAAATGGTATTTCTGGTTCTAGCTCACAAGTGGAATCTTCCAATCCATGGGTTGCACGGTTCTGAGAAAGAAACATGGTTTTCCAGGCTGGGTGGCATGCTCGCTCATTGCTTCCTTTGGCTAAGGGTCAAGGCGTCCCTGCCCCATGTGGCTCTCAGCTGGATCACTGCACCACCTTGCTCTTCCATCCTCTCCATAAATCATGCCAGCTGCCTAGTCAGTCCTGATGACAGGACCTGGACACCTCGGTTGCCTATGCAAGATTTGCACACTTGTTTGGTTCTTTTCTGTGGGAGCCGCCAATCACCACTGCTTCTGGTCAGCCATTTTGGTCCCACTCTACATATGTTCTATTCTGGAGTATGTTTCCTGTGCACTTAAGAAAGGGTGTCATCTTGAGTTCTTCATTTATTTTGACTGTGGATGCACAGAGTGGATGCATTGTTTTTAAGAAAAACGCATCATGTAGGTTGTCTAAAAATAAAATGCATTTAAACTCAAAAAAAAAAAAAAAAAAAAAAAGAACGTGGGCTGGGCATGGTGGCTCATGCCTGTAATCCCAGCATTTTGAGAGGCTGAGGTGGGCATATCACTTGGGGTCACAAGTTTGAGACCAGCCTGGCCATGTCTCTACTAAAAATACAAAAAATTACTCAGTCATGGTGGTGCATGCCTGTAGCCCCAGCTACTTGGGAGGCTGAGGCATGAGAATCTCTAAAACCCAGGAGGCAGAGTTTGAAGTTGCAGTTAGCCAAGATGATGCCACTGTACTCCAGTCAGGGCAATAGAGTGAGACTCTGTCTCAGAAAAAAAAAAAAAAAAAAAAAAGAATGTATATATATTAGTGCATTTTCACACTGCTGATAAAGACATACACAAGACTGGGAAGAAAAAGAAGTTTAATTGAACTTACAGTTCCACATGGCTGGTGAAGTCTCAGAATCATGGCAGGGGGTGAAAAGTGCCTTTTACATGGCAGCAGAAAGAGAAAAATGAGGAAGAAGCAAAGACAGAAACCCCCGATAAACCCAGTAGATCTCATGAGACTTATGAACTGTCATGAGAATAGCAAAGAAAAGACTGGACCCTGTGATTTAATTATCTCCCCCGGGTCCCTCACACAACACGTGGGAATTCTGTGAGATGCAATTCAAGAGCTTTGGGTGGGGGCACAGCCAAACCATAACAGTGTATTCTATTGTTGTCTGAAATGTTCCATAGGTGTCTGTTAGGTCTCTATATTACAGATTATAGCGTTGTTCAAGTCTTTTATTCCCTTTTGCATTTTCTGCCTCATTTATCTATTTATTATTGAAAGTGGAGTATTTAAATTTCCAAATATCATTGTTGAATTACCCATTTGTTTCTTCAGTTCCTCAGATATTGCTTTATATATTACGTGGATCAGTTTGTATGTTCATATATATTATAATTGTTATGCCTTTCTGATGGATTGACTCTTTCATCATTTTTAAATGTTCTTCTTTTTCTCTAGTAGTAATTTCTGTCTGAAAGTTTATTTTGTCTATTATTAGTATGGCTATTCTTTTGATTATAATTTACATGGAATATCTTTTTTATCCATTCACTTCAACCTATTTGTATCTTTCAATCTAAAGTGTATCTCCGAGAGATAGCATATAGTTGAATTTTTTTTTTTTTTTTTTGAGACAGAGTCTTGCTCTGCCACCCAGGCTGGAGTGCAATGGTATCATCTCGGCTCACTGCCACCTCCACCTCCTGGGTTCAAGCAATTCTCCTGCCTCAGCCTCCTGAGTAACTGGGATTCCAGGCGACTGCCACCATGCCCAGCTGATTTTTGTATTTTTAGTAGAGATAGGGTTTCACCATGTTGGTCAGGCTGGTCTCGAATCCCTGACCTTAGGTGATCCACCCACCTTGGCCTCCAAAAATGCTGAGATTATAGGCATGAGCCACCGTCCCTGGCCAAAAGTTTTTTTTTTTTTTTTTAATCCATTCTGTCGATTCCTGCATTTTGATTTAAGTGTTAAGTCTATTTATAATTAATGTAATTATCGATAAGTTAGGATAATGTATTAGTCTGTTTTCATACAGCTAATAAAGACATACCAGAGACTGGGTAATTTATAAAGAAAAGAGGTTTAATGGACTCACAGTTCAACCTGGTTGGGAGGCCTCACAATCAACCTGATTAGGAGGCAAAGGAGAAGCAAAGTCACATCTTACATGGTGGCAGGCAGGAGAGCTTGTGCAAGGGAACTCCCATTTATAAAACTATTAGATCTCATGAGACTTACTCACTATCATGAGAACAGTATGGGGAAAACTGCCCCCATGATTCAATTATGTCTACCTGGCCCTGCCCTTTACATTTGAGGATTATTAAAATTCAAGGTGAGATTTGGGTGGGATCACAGAGCCAAACACTATTATTCTGCCTTTGCTACCTCACAAATCTTATGTCCTCACATTTAAAAACACGATCATGCCCTTCTGACAGTCCCCCAAAGTCTTGATTCATTCCAGCGTTAACCCAAAAGTCCAAGTCCAAAGTCTCATCTGAGACAAGACAAGTTTCTTTTGCCTATGAGCCTGTAAAATCAAAAGCAAGTTAGTTACTTCCAAGTACAGTATTGGATAAATACACCCATTCCAAATTGGAGAAATTTGCCAAATAAAAGAGACTACAGGTCACATGCAACTCTGAAATCCAATGGGTCAGTCATTAAAACCTTAAAGTTATTTGACTTCATGTCTCACATCCAGGTCATCCTGATGCAAGAGATGGGCTCCCATGGACTTCAGCAGCTCTGCCCTTGTGGCTTTTCAGGGTACAGCTCCCCTCCTGGCTTCTTTCACAGGCTGGTGATGAGTGTCTGTGGCTTTTCCAGTGCATAGTGCAGGCTGTCAGTGGATCTACCATTCTGAGGTCTGGAGGACAGTGGCATTCTTCTCACAGCTCCAGTAGGCAATGCCCCTTTGGGGACTCTCTATGGGGGCTTCAACCCCACATTTACTTTCTACACTGCCCTAGCAGAGATCTTCCATGAGGGCTCAGACTTGCAGCAAACCTCTGCCTCGATATGCAGGCATTTCCATACATTCTGTGTGCTCTAGATGGAAGTTTTCAAACCTCAATTATTGACGTCTCTTCACTCACAGATCCAACACCACATGTAAGCCACCAAGGCTTGGGGTTTGCACCCTCTGAAGCAACGGTCTGAGCTGTACATTGACTCCTTTTAGTCACAACTGAAGTTGAAGCAGCTGGGATGTAGGGCACCATGTCCTGAGGCTGCATAGAGCAGGGAAGCCATGGACCCAGCCCATGAAACCATGTTTCTTTCCTAGGCCTCCAGGCCTGTGATGGGAAGGGGTGCAGTGAAGGTCTTTGACATGCCCTGGAGGCATTTTCCCCATTGTTGTGGTGATTAACATTTGGATCCTTGTTACTTAGGCAAGTTTTTGCAGCCAGCTTGAATTTCTCCCTGCAAAATGGATTTTTCTTTTCTATCACATCATGAGGCTGCAAAATGTTTATAATTTTATGCTGTGCTTCCTCTTGAATGACTTACCACTTAAAAATTTCTTCTCCGATACCCTAAATCATTTCTCTGAAGTTCAAAGTTCCACAAATCTCTAGGGCAGGGGCAAAATGCCACCAGTCTATTTACTTAGTACGAATGACCTCTACTCCAGTTCCTAGCAAGTTCCTCATCTCCATCTGAGATCACCTCAGCCTGGACTTTATTGTCCATATCACTAACACCATTTTGGCCAAAGCCATTCAAGTCTCTGGGAAGTGCCAAACTTTCCCATATTTTCCTATCTCCTTCTGAGCCCTCCAAACTCTTCCAGCCTCTTCCTGTTATGCAGTTCCAAAGTTGCTTCCACAGTTTTGGATATCTTTATAGCAGCACCTCACTCCCAGTACCAATTTGCTGTATTATTCTGTTTTTATGCTGCTAATAAAAATGTGCCTGAGACTGGGTAATTTATAAAGGAAAGAGATTGCATTGACTCACAGCTCTACATGGCTGGGGAGGCCTCACAACCATGGCAGAAGACAAAGGAAGAGGAAAGGGACATCTTACATGGCAGGCAAGGGAGCGTGTGCAAGGGAACTACTCTTTATAAAACCATTAGATCTCATGAGACTTATTCACTCTCACAAGAACAGCATGAGAAAGAGCCACCCCGTGATTCAATTACCTCCTACTGGGTCCCTCCCACACTACGTTAGAATTATGGGAGCTATAATTCAAGATGAAATTTGAGTGGGGACACAGTCAAACCATATCAGACACACGTCTTCTATTTTGTTATTCATTTTCCATATGTCTTGCTTTGTTTTTGTTCTCCTATTTCTCCACTAATGCCGTATTTGTGTTAAAATTATTTTCTAGTATGCTATTTTAATTCCCTTGTTGTTTTTATAATAATTTTTGAGGTATTTTCTTAGTGGGTGTCCCGAGGATTATAATTAACATCTTAACTGAAAACTTCAAATCTATTTCAGATTAATGCAAACTGGTTTGGAATAATATACAAATTTTCTGCCCTAATATAACTTAGATCACTCCCCTTTCCTTAGTGCTAAAATTGCCACACAACTCATGTCTTTATATATCACAGGTCCATCAATACAGTTTAATAATTACTACCTTATTGGATTATCTTTTAAATTAGATAGAAAAAGAGTTACAAATTTGGAAAACTTTTATACTGGCTTGTATATTCACCTGTACAGGTAACTTTACCAATGTTCTTTGTGTGGAATCAAGTTACTTTCAGATGTCTTTTTTTCAGTGGAATGCATCTTTTATTAATTTTTGTAGAATAGGTCTATGAGAAATAAATTCTTTATGCTTTTGTTTTTCTTGGAATGTCCTAATTACCCTTTAATTTATCAAGATGGATTTGCAGTTTTTAGATTCTTGTTTAACAAACTTTTTATTTTAGCTCTTCAGATGTGTTGTCTCACTGTCTTCTGGATTCCATAGTTGCTGATAAAAATCAACTGTTAGTGTTAATGAGGACGCTGAGTGAATGATAAGTTTCTTTTCTCTTGCTGCTTTGAAGCTTTGTCTTTGGTTTCCAACATTTGACTCTGATGTGTCTAGGTTTGAATTTCTGAGTTTCTCCTACCTGATGCTCATTAAGCTTCTAAGATGCTGAGATTAATGTATTTCATCAAGTTGGAGAAGTTTTCACCATTAGTGCTTCAAGTATTCTTTTTGCCAATTTTATTTTGTTTTATCCATATTGAGAATCCCATTATCCATACATTCATATGCATAATGTTTTTCATAGGTCTCTGAGGTTCTGTCCGTTTTTCTTCATTCGATTTTTCTATTTCTTATATTGAATAATCTCACTTGATCTATCTCTAAGTTTGCTAATTCTTTCTACTGCCACTTTGAATGAGTTGTTAAACACGCTTCGGTTTTTGTTATTTTCAGATTTTTTATTTGAGTTTTTGTACATTTTAGCCCCAGAATATTTATTTATTGTTTGTTTTGTTTTTGTATTTTTTTTTTATTATACTTTACGTTCTAGGGTACATGTACACAATGTGCAGGTTTGTTACATATGTATACATGTGCCATGTTGGTGTGCTGCACCCATTAACTCGTCATTTACATTAGGTGTATCTCCTAATGCTATCCCTCCCCCCTCCCTCCACTCACAACAGGCCCCGGTGTGTGATGTTCCCCTTCCTGTGTCCAAGTGATCTCATTGTTCAATTCCCACCTATGAGTGAGAACATGCGGTGTTTGGTTTTCTGTTCTTGTGATAGTTTGCTGAGAATGATGGTTTCCAGTTGCATCCATGTCCCTACAAAGGACACAAGCTCATCCTTTTTTATGACTGCATAGTATTCTGTGGTGTATATGTGCCACATTTTCTTAATCCAGTCTGTCATTGATGGACATTTGGGTTGATTCCAAGTCTTTGCTATTGTGAATAATGCCATAATAAACATACATGTATGTGTGTCTTTATAGCAGCATGATTTATAATCCTTTGGATATATACCCAGTAATGTGATGGCTGGGTCAAATGGTATTTCTAGTTTTAGATCCTTGAGGAATTGCCACACTGTTTTCCACAATGATTGAACTAGTTTACAGTCCCACCAATAGTGTAAAAGTGTTCTTATTTCTCCACATCCTCTCCAGCACCTGTTGTTTCCTGACTTTTTAATGATCACCATTCTAACTGGTGTGAGATGGTATCTCACTGTGGTTTTGATTTGCATTTCTCTGATGGCGAGTGATGATGAGCATTTTTTCATGTATCTGTTGGCTGCATAAATGTCTTCTTTTGAGAAGTGTCTGTTCATATCCTTCACCTACTTTTTGATGGGGTTGTTTGTTTTTTTTTTGTAAGTTTGTTTGAGTTCTTTGTAGGTTCTGGAAATTAGCCCTTTGTCAGATCAGTAGATTGCAAAAATTTTCTCCCATTCTGTAGGTTGCCTGTTCACTCTGATGGTAGTTTCTTTTGCTGTGCAGAAGCTCTTTAGTTTAATTAGATCCCATTTGTCAATTCTGGCTTTTGTTGCCATTGCTTTTGGTGTTTTAGACATGAAATCCTTGCCCATGCCTATGTCCTGAATGGTATTGCCTAGGTTTTCTTCTAGGGTTTTTATGGTATTAGGTCTAACATTTAAGTCTCCAATCCATCTTGAATTAATTTTTGTATAAGGAGTAAGGAAGGGATCCAGTTTCAGCTTTCTACTTATGGTTAACCCTTTGCCTGAGACAAGGGAGAGCTTCTTCCAGTAAACAACAATCAGGTATGTACTCACATTGACTGCAGGCAACTTTTACCCATAGGCACCACCTACCGGCTTGTAGGTTGAACTGCACAGCCCAATATAAAACATGTTATCAGAATTGCATACAGCTATAGAAGCAAAGCCAAAAGACCCTCCCCAATATTCTCTACAGTCACACTTCCTAGGGAGTAGGGACAAGGAAAAGGGAAATTTAAATAAAATGAATAATATTATAGGGAAGGAAAGAAAAAGGAAATTATCCTACCAACATGAAGATAATTATGACAGTTAGAAGTGCCAGTGTCTCCAGTTAAGAAGAAACTAGTGCAAAAATTCTGGCACCATGAAAAATCTGAATGTAGTGACACTAGTCAGGATAGCAACAGCTCTCTGTCACTGGTCCCTAACCAAAATGGAAACTCAGAAATGACATTTAAAAAATTCAAAGCATGAGTTGCAAGGAAGATCAACAAGGCCCCAAACAAGCTTGAAATCGACACTAAGAAACTTCTAAAACAATCCAGGTAATTAATAAAGAGATAAGGATCCTAAGAAATCAATCAGAGCTTCTGAAATTGAAAAACTCACTTAAGAAATTTCAAAATACAATTGAAAGCTTTATCAATAGACTAGAACAAGCAGAAAACCTGTCTTTGAACTAACTTAGACAAAAATTTTAAAAAAGAATTTAAAAATTGAAAAAAGTCTTTGAGAAATGTGGGATTATATAATTCAAACTTATGAATTATTGGGATTCCTGAGACAGAAGGAGAAAAAGTAAATAACCACAACCACAAACATTATTTTTGACAAAAACCCTGGCAAACAATATATTACTAAGTCAAGCACAATTTCAAGAAAACCAAAAATCAACAACTGAGATCTAATTAAACTAAAGAAATTCTATGTAGCAAACAAACAAACAAAAAACGTATTAAGAGAGTCAAGAGAATAAACAAAAATCCTACGGAATGGTAGAAAATATTCACAAACTCTACATCTGATAAAGGTCTAATATACAGAATCTATGAGGAACTTAGAGAAATAAGCAGAAAGCAAGTAACCCCATTAAAAAGTGGGGAAAAGGCATGAACAGACACTTCTCTAAATAAGACACACAAGCAGCCAACAAACATTAAAAAAGCTCCACATAGCTTATCACAAAAGAGATACATCAAAACCACAATGAGATACCATCTCACGCCAGTCAAAATGATTATTATTAATAAATCAAAGAACAACAGATATTGATGAGACTATAGAGAAAAGGAAATGTTTATACATTGTTGGTGGGAATGTAAATTAGTTCAGATATTGTGGAAAGCACTTTGGAGATTTATCAAAGAACTCAGAACTACCATTCAACCCAATAATCCCATTGCTGCGTACTTATCAAAAGAAAACAAAATTTTCTGCCAAAAAGACACAAGAACTTGTATTTTCATTGTAGCACTATGCATAACAGCAAAGAAATGAAATCAACCTAAGTGCCCATCAATGGTGGATTGGATAAAGAAAATGTGGGACATAGACACCACGGAATACTACACAGCCATAAAGGAGAATGAAATTATGTTCTTTGCAGCAACGTGGATGCAGCTGAAGGTCATTACTCCGAGTGAACTAATGCATAAACATAAACACTGAATACATCATGTTGTTACTTATAAGTGAGAGCTATACATTGGGTACTCATGGATATAAAGATGGAAACAGTATACCCTGGGGACTACTAGAGGGGAAGGAAGGGAGAGGGGCAAGGGCTAAAAATCTCAATAGTCGCTGGAGTCTACTCGTGGGGGAAGGCAGGGAGGAGGTCAAGGGTTGAAAATCTAAATGTTGGGTACTGTGCTCAGTACTTGAGTGATGGAATTATTTGTATCCCAAACTTCAGCATTACGCAGTACACCCAGGTAACAAATCTTCATGTCTATTTCCGGAATCTAAGATAGAAGTTGAGGAGGAATAAAAAAAAAAAACAAGTTTCTGTAACTCATTGAGCAGTTGAACCTTCATTCTTTCATTCTTAAGACTCCTTTGTATACATGTTAAATAAATGTCTATGTCTTTTCTCCAAAAAAGAGAAAATAACTTTACAAATAGGGTATTACTGGTATGTTTCTGCATTATATCCTCTATAATTCATTGTTAGATATGAATTACATACATGTGTATTGATATAAAATATTTAAACCATAAGAGTGTTTTAGGAATATGCTAAATACTTGCAATTTTTTTTTCCATAGGTTATTGGGGTACAGTTAGTGTTTGGTTACATGAGTAAGTTCTTTAGTGGTGATTTGTGAGATTTTATTGCACCCATCACCAGAGCAGTATACAATTTGTATACTATTTGTAGTCTTTTATCCCTCATCCCCTCCCATTCTTACCCCCATGTCCCCAAAGTCCATTGTATCATTCTTATGCTTTCATGTCCTCACAACTTAGCTTCCACATGTCAGTGAGAATATACAATGTTTGATTATTCAGTCCTGAGTTACTTCACTTTGAATTATAGTCTCTAATCTTATCCAGGTCACTGCAAATGCCTTTAATTCATTCCTTTTTAGGGCTGAGTAGTATTCCATCGTGTATCTATACACCACAGTTTCTTTATCGTCTCATTGACTGATGGGCATTTAGGTTGGTTACATGATTTTATTCTTGCAAATATTTGAGTACTTTTTCCCTCCTCCAAATGCTTCTTCGGTAGAAAAACCATTTTCCTCCCATAGGTGTGAATCAAAATTTATTTTCTCTCTATGTATTTATTTAGATGTGTAGATTATCTGAGTTTACATTACTCAATTGATACAATTATCAAGTTGTGTAACAATAAAAGAAAGCTTATTAATATGAAAACAAAGAGAAATGATATTTGTAATTGTCATTCTGAAACTCAAGTGTCTGAAATTTTCATGGATGTTTATACATTTTGTCTTTCATTGTTGTAGATAGAGTTGACATCCATAACATATAAATGTCAAGACTGCCATGTTACAAAACTCAATGGTGGTGGGAGACACCATTTAAACTATAGTAAATGTGAATGCCATCATAGAATTGTGCAGTGAACAACCTATGGAATGATATGGTGTGGTATGATATGACGCATTTCCAACTTATTACATTTGTATCCATAATGTCCTTAAGTTGGTTCAAATTTTGCTTTTAATTTTAGTTGTCCTGGGTTATGAGTTGAATAAAAATTATGGAATAATTTCCATTTTGATTTCTGGCTGTAGTTGAGAGTGTCATTTTCTTTTATTATGAAAAAGACTTTGAGCTTGTTATAATTTATATGCCTTCTATTTCTTTTAAAAAGTGTTGGTAAGAATTTGAAACATGACTTAGAAGAAAATTAGAATGCCTTAGTTATAAATAATAAAAACGCATAGCTTTGCTGTTTTATTATTCACTTCCTATCTGCAAGGACCCAAATTTGAAAGTAAATGAATGAAAAGTGAATTCAAAAGGAAAAAAAAAGTTAAAACAATTATATACGTGTGTGAATGTTGTTTTGAAGGAAAACGTAACAGCATATATTACTTCAAATTTAAATTGGTCCTTAGATAGCAACACATGGAAAAATTTATGGTACTCTCATATAAGAAGTACTTAAAATAATAATTTGTGCCTTAGAGACAGAAATGATTTTTTACCATTCTATACCCCCTCCTACAAAGAACATCCATTTGTGCACATCCTGAAAAGACATGTGACAGATGGGGAGGTAAAAATTGATTAATGATGGTAATAAAATAAATGGAAAGCAATACTCCCTTGGGTTACCCTGTCATCCTTTATGACCCCAGGATGTCAAAGTCATACTGTCTCTGTTGGCATTCATAATCTCCTAGATATAATATTGTAAATCTCCCTTGCTATGGTGTAAATTTGTGTAATACGTGTGTGTGTGTGTTTGTGGTACAGAGAGAAGTAGAGAAACTGAGAGGCAGAAATAGGATAATATTCTATAATATATAAATAAATAGCATTCTATTATAGATAATATATTTTTATACAATTATTTTTCTTGTGAGAAAAGTCGTTTACCTAAATCTTTTAGTTTGCCTTGAGATTTCACTCATAAAATCTAATTATTACTTTTTGAATAATTCTTTCCAAGTATATAAAGCACATTGACCATACTATCACATTTATACAGCCAGATGGCTCATAAATAACTCATTGTAGGATTCCAGATCCTGGGTTCTTAAGTATTAGGTTATTTCATTCACCCTGCATTTTAACTGCTTGGATTAGAATGAGACAATGGGCCATGTTATCAATGACTCTGACAAGATAAACTCATGTAATATTAATGAACATTTAAAATTAAAAATATTCTTTAAAAGTAACATGATTTACTGGATACATTATTATGCACATTTTACTCTTTAAAAGATCTTATGCATTATATAAAAGCAAAGACATTAAAATAACCAATATATTTCAGAAAATATGTGGATAATTTTCTTATATGAATCTATTTATAATCTTTCTCTCCATTTCATTTTTATTACCTCCTATCTCTATGACCTTCATAACTGAAGACTCTTATACAAGGTGAAATGTAGAAATACTCTTTAAATAATCGATTTTTTTCATCATTTTCCAATTATAATGTATATTTTTCCAAGCAATACAATGTAGTCAGTTTCTATGGACCCCTTTAGAAAACAATTTGCTTACACAAAGAGTCTTGTATATAGCAGATAGAATAATGTATGTTCAATAAAAATTGTATGTTCTGCCAAACTTATTTATAACTGCTTAAATTCACATGGTGATTTTTTCCTGAACTCGGAGGGACATTGGTGAACAGAAATAAACTTTAAGAATAAATAAGTTTGGGTTCAAATTCTGTCTCTATTATTATTTTTGGTCTGTGACTTTCAGCAAATTAATATTCTTTTTAATTTGCTGAAATTAAAACTTGTGCTTTTTTATATGTAAAATGGCATAATATAATCTACATTCTTGCATGAGTGTTAAAAAAGAATATATATAAAGCTAACATTGTACCTGTTGCATAGTAATAAATTTTAAAACACTCCCTACTTTATCTACAAAGTAGTAAGTTAGAACTTCACTTACAGACTTGTGTCTAATAAATATGATTATGTGTTGAAAGCAATTAAAACTCTGACTGTGCTAAATAAATGACACTTTATTCTGCTCTTCCCTTTGTATTTTCTAGGTAAATCCCTGTCATCCTTAAAAACTCAGTTGTTTTCTTTTCAAAACTCTTCCTGGGCTAACACCCAGGGCTAAAGTAGAATTGCATACTTCTTTTGCACTCTTACAGAAGTTCACATCATTTTCCACTAAAATATTAAATATATTACATTTATCCATTCAGATACATATGTAGATTTCCATTATAAGATTATAAGATTTTACATAATATTTAATTTTACCTTTATTAAATTTTATCAAGGGTAGTATTAGTTCTTGAATAGTTTAAAGCCCCCTCTTCTTTTCTCTTTCAAAGATGGATATTATAATAGATTTTTTTTCTCCTAAGAAAGTACTATGAACTGGATGTGGTGGCTCACACCTGTAATCCCAACACTTTGGGAAGCTGAGGCAGGTGGGTCACCTGAGGTCAGGAATTCGAGACTAGTCTGGTCAACATGGTAAAACCCCGCCTCTACTAAAAATACAAAAATTAGCCAGGCATGGTGGTGGGCGCCTGTAATCCCAGCTACTCGGGAGGCTGAGGCAGGAGAATCACTTGAACCTGGGAGGCGGAGGTTGCGGTGAACCGAGATCATGCCATTGCACTCCAGCTGGGTGACAAGAGCAAAATTTTGTCCCACCCCCCCACCCAAAAAAAGCAAGACAAAGAAAAAGAAGTACTATAAAATCGACAACTTTTTGGTATACAATAGCATCTTTTTTCTATACAATATATCAAATTATACAACAAAGTAAACTCTCTTCATTAGAATTGCAGGGAGACTTCCAGATTTTGAAATATAGACATGATGGAACTTGTATTCTAGTATGTAAGGATGTATATTAATCAAACAAACACATGTGTGAAAGGTAAGTACCACAGAGTAAAGGTATATATTATGATGACTTTCTAAGTGGGTCACAGCGTTTCACAGCTTTTGGAAGAAGTGAGGAATGAACTAAGTTTGAGACATTAGTAGTACTTTATGATGAGAAATAGAAGAAATGTGATTTTCCAGGAAGACATAGTGGTACGAAAGTCTGCAGTGGGGAAATAGATAACTAATACAGGTTGTTACTAATTATCTGCTACTCCAGTGAGTGGGATGTTATTGACTTTATTTACTCTCTTTCTCAGCGTGTGGGGCTTTAATTTAGCTTTTTTTCTAATAAGCAACTCTGACCCTACTGGCCATGAACCAGTATCGGAATTCTGCCAGCTCCCCAGTAAATCCATTCCAACAATCGATTAGCAGTGAGAGAAGGGACCACTGACCTTACTCAGCCCAGTAAACCACACTGACCTGGATTTGCTTTAAGATTTTATTAAGTACTTGTTCACTCTAACGGGGAGTTCACGGTGACACTTGAGATCCAAGAGAATCTATAGCAACTCGAGATCATATCCAATAGTCCTTAAAGTATCTGAATATTTTCTTTCCCTTTCTGTACTATTATCCAACTACATGACCTTAGGTCCCTTTGGGAAGAGACTGGGGCATTATTAGCATATGTTCTTCTTCTGGTGTTGCAGGATCCTTCTGCCTGGGTACACAGCATCTCACTCACATAATGGATTTTAGGTCTAAAAATTGCTCCAGATTCAAAAATTGGGCAAGTGTTTGTCATCTTTTTTTTTTATTATTATTGTTTACAGAAACAACTGCCATTAGCCTCCTAGTTATCTTTTATCTTCCTGGTTGCTCTGGTTGGAGTACTCATTTGTCTATGTTCTCTCTCCTGGTCATACCTGTCCTATAGGTGACATCCATCACTAAGTTTCCCAGTGGTACTGGTGCCAATTCACTAGTGAATTCCTTATTGCTTTGGTAAATAAAATACCCTGTGGCCCATCCCAGGGACTATAGTCACCTGATAGATTATATAGAATAAAATCTCTATAATTTTCACTTCCCTAGACCTTTTGATCCCCATCTTCTACTGACTAACCATAACAACTCAGACACTTCTTCATTTGTGTGTGTCACCATTTTTCCAAGCCTCTTTGATCTATTCTAATAGCACATTTACTTCATTTCTCTAAGTGCTTGCCAGGAGATTTTATATCCCTGGATAAACTCTCCCTTGAACAATTTTCAGCACCTTCCTGATTAGCAACCTGTTGATCCAACCCCCCATACATTGCCATTCTCCTGCTAGCACATATTGTTTTGATCCTGCAGCTCCTTCTGAGTAAAGTTGCTTTTCTCTACAGGTGTATAGATACACAATGGAATACTACTCAGCCCTAAAAAGGAATGAATTACAGGCATTTGCAGTGACCTGGATAAGATTAGAGACTATTATTCTAAGTGAAGTAACTCAGGACTGAATAATCAAACATTGTATATTCTCACTGACATGTGGAAGCTAAGTTGTGAGGACACGAAAGCATAAGAATGATACAATGGACTTTGGGGACATGGGGGTAAGAATGGGAGGGGATGAGGGATAAAAGACTACAAATAGTATACAAATTGTATACTGCTCTGGTGATGGGTGCACCAAATCTCACAAATCATCACTAAAGAACTTACTCATGTAACCAAACACTAACTGTACCCCAATAACCTATGGAAAAAAAATTGCAAGTATTTAGCATATTCCTAAAACACTCTTATGGTTTAAATATTTTATATCAATACACATGTATGTAATTCATATCTAACAATGAATTATAAAGGATATAATGCAGAAACGTACCAGTAATACCCTATTTGTAAAGTTATTTTCTCTTTTTTGGAGAAAAGACATAGACATTTATTTAACATGTATACAAAGGAGTCTTAAGAATGAAAGAATGAAGGTTCAACTGCTCAATGAGTTACAGAAACTTGTTTTTTTTTTTTTTTTATTCCTCCTCAACTTCTATCTTAGATTCCGGAAATAGACATGAAGATTTGTTACCTGGGTGTACTGCGTAATGCTGAAGTTTGGGATACAAATAATTCCATCACTCAAGTACTGAGCACAGTACCCAACATTTAGATTTTCAACCCTTGACCTCCTCCCTGCCTTCCCCCACGAGTAGACTCCAGGGACTATTGAGATTTTTAGCCCTCGCCCCTCTCCCTTCCTTCCCCTCTAGTAGTCCCCAGGGTATACTGTTTCCATCTTTATATCCATGAGTACCCAATGTATAGCTCTCACTTATAAGTAACAACATGATGTATTCAGTCTTATTATTATTTGATAATACTCCATATTAAAGGAAAGACAAAATGAAATAATTACAGGTAAAGGGAAGCAAACTCTTTCAAAATAGCTTGTCAAAATAAACGGGAAACTGAGCAACACTATTTAAAATTTTGCATTTCCATAGGAGTAAACAAAGCCTTTTGCACTCTCTCAGATATTGCTGTCTTATAATCTATTTAAAGTATTCTGATACATAGAGACAAAAAAATTTTAATTAAGATGTTAAACTGAATTTATCGCTTTGGATCACAAGAGACTGGAAGAAGAACTTAAGCCTTAATACTCTATCATATTTTTATCTGACCTTCATGAAGGAAATGAAGGTGAAATGCAGTTCATATTTTTTCATCAAAATTGAAAAGGAAAATATCCTTTGCTCTCCAGCATAGCATGAAAATCTATAAAATAGATACAAGAAGTCAAGCAGAACTGGAACCTAGTATTTCATTACACTAACCAATGCAAAGTCAAATTTTACTTAAGGATCAAAGGTAGAAGAAGACATGCATGGCTGCTGTCTGTGGATGATTAGTTGCTGAGGGCATTGAGGGTCTATTTAAGTTTGCTCTGTGCACATGGCCATGAAATGTTAGGAAAGTACATTTTAACCGTGATAGGATATACGTTGGCTTTTTTTCCCCAGAAATATAAAAAGCATTCTTTGTATTTTTATCTTTATATAATACTTCATATATATAATGAATTATATATACAAACGTGTACACAATATATACATATGTATATGCCCACACATGTACAAATATTTTATATATATATATAATTCATTACTTTTACAATGCTGAAGCTTCAGGTTATTCTATGAAAGAAAATATATATCACTAAAAAAGATTCTGCTAACTAAACTACCGAATACATAGGCAGCCTTGGTAGAAACAGACATGACAAAGAGCTGGAGTGGGAGAATGGTGACCATTTGAAGCATGGGTGTAGAAATAAGCTCAAATGGAATTTCCTGTTGAATTTAGCAGTGGTTCATTGCTTCTGCTGTGTATTGTTTATGTGAAACTGGAGCTAAATAAACCAATCCATGACCTGCATTATCTGCCAAATGGATTGAACATTTACTCTCTCTGCCTCAAAGGCTTGTCATTTCAGTTTAGCCTTGCAGATGGCGCATCCATTTCCCTGAAACAGAGCCACGATGTACGGGCTTGCCAACATTTCCTGCTAGTTAAAGTTCACTCTCAAAGTACACATAACCATGTTTCACTTTCTCAGCCAATATTCCACAGCATCAATTTGACATCTCTCTGTTTTTTTGGTCACTCTGGAAAAATCTTTGTTATCAACCATTTCTCTTACTTGTACTACTGAGGAAATTATAGTGTCAAGAAACCTACCTCTATCTCTGAGAAACTGGCTTTATCCAAAAACCTAAAGAATCACTGTGAATATGTTTGGCAGTAAGTATGAGAGGAGAGTCTATTAGCGTTTTTCTGAAGTAGTTTATATGTTCAAATGCCACATGAAAATAGCAGCTTCTGCTCCATTTAAATGCTTTTAGCTGGAATACTTCTATTATCTAACATAATTATATGACTTAGGCAAGTAAGTCATATTTCCATTAATGTCTTGAAACACTTGAAAGAACATTTGGGTCTTGGTAATATTTTATTCTTTGTCATATGAGAAGATAATTGTAAAAGAACAAGATTGCTTTTGTAAGTTGAGGAATACATGTATGTGATATAAGGTAACAAATTCATTACATCTATGTGGCTCTTATTTTCAAAACTTCCAATTGTTAAAATTTTAAAAGTGAATTTTTTAGTTTGTATATTAAATTAGTATGGTATAATTTCATGCTTACAGCTTAATAATCAAATACTTATTACTACAATTAAGAAATGTATCTTTTTCAACTTGTTTTATTGAGAGTCGCTTTATATTAATAAAGACTATGAAAGGTATTTAAATGTGAAATGGTTTAACATCAGGGTGCTAGACTGGGCCAGGGATGAGAGGTGACAGAGGGGAGGAAATCGAGTATTAAAAGGAGAGTTTGAGGCAACACAAGGAAACCTTTTAATTCAGCCTAGATCATCTCTATTCTTAGGTGTGAGACCTACAAAGTGCCTATTTTTGCTACCTCACCACCTCTGTTTACTCTGACAAAGATTGGTTCTAAAGTCT
The DNA here is from genome assembly GCF_002776525.5 of Piliocolobus tephrosceles. Lineage (NCBI taxonomy): Eukaryota > Metazoa > Chordata > Mammalia > Primates > Cercopithecidae > Piliocolobus > Piliocolobus tephrosceles. The sequence continues at coordinate 17,574,859 of NC_045437.1, forward strand.
ATGAGCCCGGATTTGTTTTAAATTTAAAATTATAATGATGATATAAGCAATGTCTGTGGATGTCATTTAAGGGAAAAAAGAAAAACAATTAAAATAGAAGAGGAAGTGAGAAAAATCTTGCAAAGACACGTAGCTGATGACAGTATTAGAATGCTGCCTTCAATTTGCTCAAGTGTAAGATACAGTGAAGTATTTTGTATATCCCAATAAGCTCATTGACCCAGTATTCAAATGTCTTGTGTTTGCCCTAGGTTATAGCTCAGATTTTGTTGGTGCTTTGCTTATTTAACTTATGTAACAAAAGGGAAAATTTTAATATTCTCTGGTAATTTATTTTATCCCCCAGTAATAAAATTAATTTGTGCCTTTACATAACTTTTCCGGAAATGAATTTCATTTTTAGAATATTTAAATGTTTTTAATAGTGAAAAAAGTGTGCTTTTTGATGCTCCCAAGTGACTATTAATATTCAAGTCCTCATTTTCATTAAAAAATTATTAAATTTGATTACTTTTTTTGGAGGCAACCAGTACATATTAACTTCAAATAATTATTTTTGTATTTCCATTTCTCACTGTCTTAATCTAATTTTTAAGTTGATATTGGAAAATAGGAAATAGACTAAAACTTATTTTGAAAGAAAATTAATGCCCCTGCAGGCAGTCTGTGATGCATCTGCTGATTTTTTTACACAAATATACCAATATGTCCAAAGATGACATACAGATACAAATTACACTGTTAGCCACAAGGTTAAGATGATTCTAAACAGCTAGGCGGAGAATCATAATCTATTTCTTTACTTGCTTGACTTCAGCATTGTTCTTAACATCTATAAATAATGGCAAAGGTATTTTTGTGAAATGTCTAATTATTTCACGTCTTTTCTGTTACTGTGAAGAAGTGAAATCCGTTTTGAGTATTCTTCTGTAGGACTCATTGCCAGAGGCTCTTCTGTGAATCCAATGCTTTCATGACGCTAAAGGCTATTGAAGTCACTGGCTGTGTGGCTCCTGAGAGCTCAGCTCTCCAGCCGACACACCTGGAGGCTGCTCACACAGCCCAGAGATCTCTTGGTTTTGTCAGTTACAGAAAGGGGATACTAGGAATTCAGTCTCAGTGGTAGAAATGTTACCTACTAGCTTATATTGTTTAATTTATTTCATATTTAGTTTTATCTTTTATAAAAAAATCCAAATTAATGAGAGGCAGTGCAATAGAATACAAAGTAATAAATTCACTGTTTGCAGTCCATAAGTGAAGGACACTTCCATATTAAAGACAGCCACTTGATCACAGCCATCATTCAGGGTTTCTTCTGAGAGCACACATCGTCTACTTTCTTTCCTCCCAAGTTTGGTGTACTTGGATTTACAGTGTAGAAGGCATAATAAAATATTCTAATTTTTTATTCATTTCCACTCAAACTCACAATCTATCATGGCTATTCTCTTTGGCTGAAGAGTATTTCAGAGATTATTCATGGAGGTATCATTAAAAAAGGCATTGCTCGTAGGATGTATTATATATCCTACGAGCAATGCCTCTTTTAAATGAAGAACACTTTCATTCAAACAAAGAGAAAATTGCAGATAAACTGCTGAAATCATAATTTGCCTTTGATCCATCAAATAATTTATGTTAAAAATCAACCAAGTAAACAGAATTTCGAATAGTGACAAGCCTCTCTTAGGTGAAACGGGATACATTTAGCAGAGTACAAGAAAAAGAGGTGGCCTCCACTGAAGCACATAAAAAGAAATCAGCTTAAATAATTGTGAATTCCTAAAGGCCAAGTGTGGGCAAGTGTACTAGTTTCCCAAGGCTGTTGTAATAATGTACTACACAATGAGTGACTTAAAACTTAAAACATTTTTTCTTTTAGAGTTCTGGAGATCTGAGGTGTGAAATCAAGGCATCAGCAGGGTTGGTTTCATGAGGCTCTGAGGAGGAATGTTCTATGTCTCTCTTCTAACTTCTGGTAGGTTCCAGGCATTTCTTGTATGTAACTGCACTATTCCAAGCTTTGTCTGTGTCTTCAGTTGCTTTCTGTGTGTGTTCATGTCTTCTTTTCTTTTGTCCACCCTAAATTCTTTCAGCATTTCTCTTACAAGAACACCTGTCTTAAAGACCCATTCAGAAAATCTAAGATGATCTTCATCTCAATACTCCTAACTTATTTATATCTGCAAAACCCCTTTTTCTAAATAACGTAACATTCACAGGTCCTGGAAATTAGGATTTGGATGTTTTCAGCCACCACCATTCAACCCACTACAGCAAATATTAATATATCTGTTTAGAGTAACTGAAAGCCCAGATAAAAGAAGATATTGCAATTGCTTAAAAGTTTTTTTAAATAAATCTCAGTGATATGCTCGTAAGAGAGACTGAGAGCAAGGTGAGTAACTGTAGACAGATCACTTCATCTGTAGGTGAATGAGGCCAACAGATGGTCATTGGCTGCCACTGCAGAAGAGTCAGGAAACTCTGATTCCCCTGCCCGAGATCTTTCACATGAAACAAAACCCTTAAGCCACTGGGAAAGGAATATCAAACATTTTCATACACACACTGGTAAGAGATCCATTAATTTGGAAAAATAAGTTGAAGCAAAATTTATCTCATACTTGAGCTCATGATTCTGCATCAATATAAAAAACTAGGTAGTGGCAGTTTACAGTAGAAGAGTTTAAAACTTAAAGTTTACTGAAAATAATGAGAGCAAAAACAAAACCAAATCTAGTCCCACTATTGAGTAGATTGAATCAATCTCCCAATGATATCAGCCTGGCAGAAGGGTAGTATCCCTTTCTAAATGTAAGCAGAGAGAAATGACACATTGTATTAAAAATATGAAATATATTCTACAGCAGATTTCTCATCAGAAACCGTACCAGCCAAGGAAATGAACTGTGATATCTTCAAAGTAGTGAAAAAAAATTGTCAACCTAGAATACTGTGGTTTTTTTTCAAATATAGGTCCAAATACAGACTTTTTAAAAAAGAAAAATAAATGCTGAAATAATTTATTTACAGCTGCCTGCCCAAAAAGAAATTTTAAGAGAAGTGCTGCAAGTAAGTTTACTTTCACTATGGCTATTCAGCATCACAGTGAAGGATTTAGCCATTACAATAAAGCAAGATAAAGAAATTTTTGTGTATATTGGAAACACAGAACTAAAATTGTCTTTTTTTAATTTCTTCTATAAAAAAAATGGGATACATGTGCAGAACATGCAGGTTTGTTACATAGGTATGCACGTGCCATGGTGGTTTACTGCACTTATTGACCCATCCTCTAAGTTCCCTCTCCTCACCCCCCAGCCCCCAACAGGCCCTGGTGTGTGTTGTTTCCCTCTGTGTGTCCACGTGTTCTCATTGTTCACCTCCCACTTACAAGTGAGAACATGTGGTATTTGGCTTTCTGTTCCCGTGTTGGTTTGCTGAGGATGATGACTTCCAGCTTTATCTGTGTCCCTGCAAAGGATATGATCTCATTCCTTTTTATGGCTGCCTAGCATTCCATGGTGTATATGTATCACATTTTCTTTATCCAGTCTATGATTGATGGACATTTGGGTTGGCTTCATGTCTTTGCTATTGTAAGTAGTGCTGCAATAAATATATGTGCGCATGTGTCTTTGCAGTAGAATAATTTATATTCCTTTGGGTGTATACCCAGTAATGGGATTTCTGGGTCAAATGGTATTTCTGGTTCCAGATTGTTAAGGAATCGTTGTCATACTGTCTTCCACAATAGTTGAACTAATTTACATTCCCACCAACATAGTGAAAGTGTTCCTATTTCTCCACAGCCTCACTAGTATCTTTTGTTTTTTGACTTTTCAATAATCACCATTCTAACTGGCATGAGATGGTATCTCATTGTGGTTTTGATTTGCATTTCTCTGATAATCATTCATGTTGAGTTTTTTCTCATATGTTTGTTGGCCGCAAAAATGTCTTCTTTTGTATGTTATAGGTGTATGTTAGTTTATAGGAAATGTACCAAAGTATTTACTTGAGAGTTCTAGAATTAGAATAAGCTTGCATGATTGGAGGGGACAAATGGAAAATTTTAAAAAATAAAGTTTATTCCTATAGGTTAACAATCAATGATAGCAAATTGATATTTTAAAAGAATGCCATCAATAATGACATCAATAAATATGTAATACTTAGAAAAATCTAACATATCATATGCAGAATGTGTATGTTGAAAATGAGAAAATATTGATGAGACAAAGTGAAGCAGACCTACATATATAGAAGTAGATACTGCGTTTATGGATTAGAAGACTCAATTTCATTTAAGAGGCCAACTTCCTATATTTATATAGAGATTCAATACCTTCCAAACCCCAAATCAGCAGACTCTTTTTGTTTGTGTAGAAATTCAGAAATTAATTTTAAATTTATATGAAAAGCAAAGGGTCTGTATGGACAAAAAGTTTGAAAATGAACATATTTGGAAGATTCACACATTTTAAATTCAGAGTTTGAAAAGCCTCAATAATCAAAAGGTGTGGTATTGACTAATGATAGATTTAGATTCATGCAATAGCATCTAGATTCCAGGAATATTCCCACAGATATTTGTCAATTGTTTTTTGACAAATTGCCAATGTAGTTCAAGAAGGAAGTATAATATTTTCAATAAATAATGTCTGAAAACTAGATATATATTTGCAAGAAAAGAACACTGATTCATAGTCATGTGTTATATAAAAGATTAACTGAAAATAGAGATCTAAGCAAAGTATATTATGGAATCTAAAGCTATAAAACTTATGTAAAGAAATAAATAAGAAAATCTTTGTAACCCTTGATTAGCCAAAGATTTCTCAGATAGGTCACTAAAATGAAACATAAAGGAAATCATAATGCCAATTTGTACTTCAACAAAATTCTGACCTTCCATGCTTTCAAAAGGAATGTTAAGAAAATGAATATAGCAGTAAAATACTCAGGGAAATATTTTAAAACAGGCATTTAATATCAGAGACTTGTATTCATAATACAAACACAATGATCACAACTAAGTAATAATTAGAGAAATACCCCATTTTAAAAAATGAGCAGAGGACTTGAACACACACATTTTCTAAGATGAGAGACAGATGGAAAACTAACATTTAAAAAAGATATTCTGCATCATTTGTTACTAGAAAAATGTAAACAAAATTATATGCCATGCACATATAGTAGAATGACTTAAATTAAGAGTTCAGACAAAAAGGGCTGATGAGAATTCAAAGCAATGGAAACTTTTGTCCATTGCTTTTGAAAATGAAAAATATTTTGGAAGATAATTTGTGTATTTATAATCAATCTAAACATATCTAGTGATTTTATTTATTTTTTATTAATATTGTTTTTGATGGACAAATTATAATTATTTACATTTATGTGATAAAATGTGATGTTTTGATATATATGTATACAAGGAGGAATGATTAGATCAAGGTAATTAAAATATTCATGACCTCATTTGCCTATCCTTTTAAGGTAAACCATTTAAAATTTACTCTTTTAGTATTTTGAAATATAAAATCCATTGTTATTGACGATAGTCACCTCGCTGTGCAATAGATCTCAAATTGCATTCCTTCTGTCTATCTGAAACTTGGTACCTTTTGATCAATAACTCCCCATTTCCTCCCTCTCCACTCTCCAGCTTCTAGTAGCAATAATCCTACTTTCTACTTCCATGAGTGTATTTAGATTCCATTCAAAATGAGATCATGTGGTATTTGCCTTTCTGTGCCTGGCATATTTCACTAGTTCTTATTTACATAATGTCTTCTAGTTCCATCTATGTTGTTGCAAATGACAGGATTTCTTTCTTTTTTGGAACTGAATAGTATTCCTTTACGCATATATATACATGAGTTTTTAAATCTATTCAGTCGTTGATAGACACAGGTTGAATCCAACCTGACTTTTGTGCTCCCAAAAAATGGGAGCACAAATAGCACTATGATGTATTGATTTCAATTCCTTTGGATATATATCCTATATATCTATAACTAGATCTATAACTAGATCACACTGTAGTTCTATTTTTAGCTTTCTGAGGGTCCTCCATATAATTCTCTATATGGCAGTACTCCCATTTACATCCCCACCAATGACGTACAAGTGTTCTCCTTTTCCTCAGCAACACTTGCTCTTTTATTTTATGGTAAAAGACATTGCAACAGGTATAAAATAATATCCATTGTGGATTTAATTTGCATTTCCCTGATAATTTTTAGTGATGCTGAGCTTTTTTTTTTTTTTTTTTTTTTTCATTTTTATGTATCTGTTGGTCATTTGTGTATCTTCTTATCTTCTTTTGAAAAATGTCTGTTCAGGTACTTTGCCCATGCCGTCATCTGACAAATTTGTTCCTTTTGCTCAAAATAGAGTTGACTATTGACTTTTTGTGTGTGTGTGTGTGGTTTTATAATAAATTTAAGGATTTTTTTTTGTTTCTCTGATAAATAACATTGGAATTTTGATAGAGGTTGCATTGAATCTGTAGATCACTTTGAGTGGTACAGAAATTTTCACAATATTAATTCTTCCAAACCATGAGCATAGAATATCTTTCAACTTATTTGTGTGTTTTTTTCTAATTTTTTTCATTAACATTTTATGGTTTTAAATATACAAATTATTTACCTCCTTGGTTAAATTTATTTCCACATATTACATTGTTGATGTTGCTTTGGTAAATGGGATTTAATTTCTTTTTTGGATAGTTTGTTATTAATATATAGAACTACTGATTTATGTATGTTGATTTTATATCCTTCAACTTAACTGAATTTATCAGTTCTGTGTTTTGTTAAAGTTTTTATAGGTTTCTATATGTAAAATCATGTCAGTAGCAAATAGAGATGAGCTCATTCCTCCTTTTCCTAATAGAATGGCTTTCATTTCTTTTTCTTGCCTAATTGCTCTGTCTAGGACTTCCAGTACTATGTTAAAAAGACATGGTGAGAATAGGTGTCCTCGCCTTGTCCTTTATTTTAGGAGAAAAGCTTTCAACTTTTTATTGTTGAAAATGCTGTTAATTATGTGTTTGTCATAGGGAGATTCTGTTGTGTTAAGGCACATTTCCCCTATACCTAATCTGTTAAGAGTAGTTGTATTTGTTATGTAGTCTATCACATTTATTGATTTGCATATGTTGAATCATCCTTACTTCCCAGGGACAAATCCACTTGATCATGATGAATGATTTTTTACTGCATTGTTGAATTTGGTTACTAATATTTTGTTGAGTTTGGTATTTATGTTCATCAACGATGTTGCCTTGTAATTTTCTTGTGTTCTTGTCTAGCTCTGGTATGAGGGTAATGCTGGCCTCATAAAACGTATTTGGAAGTGTTCTCTCCACTTTAATTTTTGGAACTATTGAGAAAAAATGGTAATAATACTTCTTTAAATGTTTGGTAGAATTCATCAGTGAAGTCTTCAGTTACTGGGCTTTTTTTTTTTTTTTTCAAAGGAGACTTCTTATTACTGATTCAATTTCCTTAATCATACTCAGTTCAGATTTTCTGTTTTTTTCATGATTCAATCTTGGTAGGTTGTATATGCCTAGAAATCTATTCATATATTCTACATTATCCAATTTGTTGGCATATAATTGTTCAAAGTAGTTTCTCATAATCCTTTGTATTTCTGTGGTATCAATAGTAACATCTTCTTTTTCCTTTCTAATTATGTTATTTTGAGCCTTCTCTCTTTTTTCCCCTAGTCTGGCTAAAGGTTTGTCAATTTTGCTTGTCTTTAAAAAACAAACAAACAAACAAAAAAACAGCTCTTAATTTTATTGATTTTTGTTTGTTTTTCTAGTCTCCATTTCATTTGCTTATGCTCTGATCTTCATTATTTTCTTTCTTCGGCTAACTTTGGGCTTAGCTTGTTTTTGTTTGTCTAGTTCCTTGAGCTGTAACATCAGATTGAGATTTTTCTCTTTTTAAAGAAAATATAGCATTTATCACCGTACATTTTCCTCTTAGGATTGCTTCTATTGCATCTCATAAGTTTTGGTAGATGTGTTTCCATTTTCCTTTGTCTCAAGGCATTTTAAATTTTTTAAAAATTTCTTCAGAGCCCATTTTCTAGAACTGTGTTGTTTAATTTCTGTATATTTGCGTATTTTCCAAGATTTCTCTGGTTATTGATTTTTAGTTTCCGGCCATTGTGAGTCAAAATCCTACTTGATGTAACTTCACTCTTTTTAAATTTGTTAAAGTTTGATGTGTAGCCTAACATATGATCTATTCTGGATAATGTTCTGTTCACACTTGAGAAGAATGTGCTGCTATTGGATGGAAAGTTTTGTAAATGTCTGTTGGGTTAATTTGGCCTAGAATGTAATTCAGGTCCAATGTATCTCTATTAATTTTCTATCTAGATGGTCTGTCTATTGTTCAAAGTGAAGTGCTGAGGTCCTCTACTATTGGAGTGTTACAGTCTATACATCTTCTCAGATTATTTAATAATTGCTTTATATATATAGGTATTTTAATTGTGTTGTGCATATATATTTATAATTATATCCTCTTGAGAACTAATCCCTTTATCATTATGTAATAAACTTCTTTGCTTCTTTTATATAATTTTTGACTTAAAATCCATTTTGTCTGCTATAAGTATAGCTACTCCTGCTCTATTTTGGTGTCCATTTGTGTGAAATACCTTTTCAGTCCTTTCACATTCAGTCTTTAGGAAGCATATCGTTGAATCATATTCTTTTGTTGTAGTTACTGTTGTTGTTTTGCATCCATTCAGCCAGTCTATGTCTTTTTATTGAGTCATTTAATCCATTTACAGTAAAGTATTATTAATAAAGATTTGCTACTGCCATTTTGTGATCTGTGTTCTGATTGCTTTGTAAGTCTTGGTTTTCTTCTTCCTCTCTTGCTGTCTTCCTTTTTTTTTTTTTTTTTTGTCAGAGTTTCACTCTTGTTGCCCAGGCTGGAGTGCAATGGCACCATCTCAGCTCACTGCAACCTCTGTCCCCAGGGTTCAAGCGATTCTCCTGCCTCAGTCTCTCAAGTAGCTGGGATTACAGGCACCTGTCAAAATGCCCGGCTAATTTTTTTGCATTTTTAGTATAGATGGGATTTCACCATGTTGGCCAGGCTGGTCTCGAACTCCAGACCTCGGGTGATCCACCCTCTTCGGCCTCCCAAAGTGCTGGGATACATGCGTGAGCCACTGCACCTGGCCTTCTCTTGCTGTCTTCCTTTATGATTTGGTGATTTTCTGGGGTGACAAGCTTTTAATCCTTTCTTTTTACACTTTGTGGTAACTACTATTGGTTTTTAATATTTGGTTATCATGAGGCTTCCATAAAACATCTTATTCTTATAACAGGGTATTTAAGTTGATAACAACTTAATTTTCATCACATATAAAAACTACACTTTCCCTTTCTCCCATCTTTTAAAATTTTGGTGTCAACGTTTACATTTTTATAACTTATGTCCCTTAACAGTTTATTGTAGATACAGTTGTTTTGGCTTTAATAGTTTTGTTTTAATAGGTTTGATTTTTAGCCCTCTGTCTTAGTCCATTTTGTGTTGCTATAAAGGAATACCTGAGACCAGGAAATTTCTAAAGAAAAACAGTTTATTAGGCCGGGCACGGTGGCTCAAGCCTGTAATCCCAGCACTTTGGGAGGCCGAGACGGGCGGATCACGAGGTCAGGAGATCGAGACCATCCTGGCTAACACGGTGAAACCCCGTCTCTACTAAAAGCTACAAAAAACTAGCCGGGCGAGGTGGCGGCGCCTGTAGTCCCAGCTACTCGGGAGGCTGAGGCAGGAGAATGGCGGGAACCCGGGAGGCGGAGCTTGCAGTGAGCTGAGATCCGGCCACTGCACTCCAGCCTGGGCCACAGAGCCAGACTCCGTCTCAAAAAAAAAAAAAAAAAAAAGAAAAAAAGAAAAGAAAAGAAAAAGGGTTTATTTGTATCATGGTTTTGCAGGCTGTACAAGAGCGTAACACCAGAATCTGCTTTTGAGGAGGGTTTCACAAAGGCTCCACTTGTAGCAGAAGGCAAGAGGGAGTAGGCAATATATGGAGAGAAGGAGGAGGAAACAGAGAGGGGAGGAAAGTGCCAGGCTCTTTTCAAAAATCAGATCTCTTGGGAACTAACAGAGTGAGATCTCATTTATTACCACAGGGACAACACCAACCCTTTAATGAGAAATCCACTCCCCATGACCCAAATACCTCTGACCCAGCCCTACCTCCAACACTGGGGATCAAATTTCAGCATGAAATTTGGAGAGAACAAATACCCAAATAATATAACCCTTACAGTGGGGATAATATTGCTTTACACACTACATTTACAGTATGAGAGAATTCTGAATATGACTGAACATTACTTATACCATTGAGTTTTTTCCTTTTTTTCAGAATTAGTTACAGGCTTTTGTTTCAGCTTAAATAATTTCCGTTAGCAATTTCTATAAAGTAACTCTAGGGATAATTACCGTTAGTTTTTTTTTTTTGTGGGGGTGGGGGAAGTATTTATTTATACCTCATTTCTGAATCATAGCTTTGCTGGTAAAATAGTCTTCATTGAGTCTTTCCTTCAGCACTTTGAATATATCATCCCATATCTCCTGGACTGCAGAGTTTCTGCTAAGAAATTCACTGAATGTCATATTGGGTCTTCTTTGAATGGAATATATTTATTTTCTCTTGCTGCTTTTGTATTCTTTCTTTGTCTTTGATTTTTCATAATATGATTTGTCTTGGTGAACTCCTTTTTGGGTTGAATTTATCTGACATCCTTTGAACTTCCTTGACCTGGATGTTGTATTATCTCCAATCTGTACAATTTTCAGCCATTATTTTATTAAATGTATTTTCTTGGTCTTTTAATTTATCTTTTCTTTTGAAACTCCTATTATGTCAAGGTTGTTTTGTTTGATGGTGTCCCATAATTTGCATAGGCCTTTATTTTTTTCCTTTTTCCTTTTTTTTGCTCCTTTAATTGAATAATTTCTAATGTAATATGTTTGAATTTATTTACTTTCTTTTGTTTGATCAACTCTGCCTTTGAAGTTTACTATTGAATTTTTCTAGTTCAGTTACTGTATTCTTTATCTCTAGGATCTCTAATTGTGTTTTTTAATTGTTTTTATTTCTTTGCAAAACTTATTTTAGTCCTAAATTGTAATCAAAATTTTATTTAATTTTTGTATCTGTATTTTTATTTGAGTTCTCTGAACTACTTTGAGTATTATTCTGAATTATTTGTCCATCGTTTCATAGAACTCCATTTCTTCTGTGTCTATTATTAGAGCTTTATTAGTATCTTTTGGCGTGTCGTATTTTCATAATTCTTCTGAAGCCTGGTGTCTTTGCACTGATGCCTTCACATTTGAGGAAATGGCCGTTACTTCTGGTCTTTGCAGGTATTCTTTGGTGGTGATATGTCTGTACTATTTAGTCTATTCTGATGTTATGGATGAGCCTACTGAAAGCAACTGTACACAGGTAGACCTTGGTGTCAGGTTGTCTAGTTGGGACTGGTTGCTTCCTGTCTGATGTTAAGTGGTACTACATCCTGTATTCCTTTGTTCCATGAGACCACTCACTGGACTCTGTCATCAGATGATGCTTTTGGCTGCACTGTGTAACTTATTTTAATTGGACAGGGTTGTAGGTTATCTTTTCTGGCAGGACAGTACTGTTACTTGGCATCTGTAGCTGGGTAGGGCCATTTGCTGGGCTCCCAGGCTTGGTGAGGTTTCTGGAATTGCTATGTGACATCATGGAGTGAGCAAGACCAGAGGCTTTACTCCAAATATATGTGGACTTGGGCTTGAGTCCCAGTGCAGGGTAGGCTTAAGCAGAGCACCAAGACTTGGCGAACTTGCCACTGGGGATGGGTGGAACCATAGGCTCCCTCTGAAGGGAATCATTGACATACAGTTGCCACTAAGATGGGGGAAGACCTTCAAGCATGGCTTTTCTCATTTATATGGTTGAAAAGGGGGTCTCATCCTCACTCTCAAGTTCTGGGATATTCACAAAGGTATTCTTGCTTATAGATAATTTCTAGATGGGTTTTGGTGGGAAAGAGTAGAGCTAGAAAACTTCTGTTTTTCTTGCTTATAGATAATTTCTAGATGGGTTTTGGTGGGAAAGAGTAGAGCTAGAAAACTTCTATTTTGACATTTTTGCTGACATCACCCCTCGACTTATTTATGTAAATATGTTGTGCTTTGCCATCTTCTATTCTAAATAATGTGTGTGTGTTGTAAATGTATAGCTTATATTTGTGAAATTATAATAAAGCACAAAGTTTAAAACAACCTAAAGGCACACCATATAAAGAAGTGATTCTAATTCCCATAGACCAATTATCAATTTTTTTATAAATAGGGAACTATCACTCAAATTTTTATCAAAGTTTTTAAGAAAATTACACTATTAGTGTATTTATGTCATTTAACATTGCAACAGTCATGCAGAACTACTGGACCAAAGTCATCAACAGCTACAGGCTATCCATTATGCTCTCTCTGAGACATGGCTCTAAATCGTGCCTTCAATAACTCTTAGTCATGAAGCATGAATCTTCTAATAGCTAAATATAAGGCTTTAGTCATTTTTGTGTTATTTTTCTCACTTCACCTAATTTCATGAGCAGCCGCATTTATCCCTTTCTGCTTTGATTTTGCTTTGTTTTGCTCAATATTATTTTCTTCTTTCTATCTGTACGTTTAATGCTACGTTTGTAGGATTCCTCATATAAGCTAGGATTACTGAAATAATGTCCAACTGTTGACTTCATATCTGTCAATACTTCAGCTACTTTTCTTTTATGTGTTATGGTGTTGCCGGATCAATAAGCACAATGCTAATCATTTTCATTGCCTAATCCATTAGTTATATATTTCACAATCTTAATTTTTCAAAATTTTAAATGACTCGGCACAATACACCTTCCCCACATAGCTGGCTACATGTTTTTAAATTTTTTATTTAAAAAAAAATTTCCTACTTTTAAGTTCAGGGGTACATGTGCAAAATGTGCATGTTTGTTACATAGGTAAATATGTGCCATGATGGTTTGCTGCACAAATCATCCCATCACCTAGGTTTCAAGCCCAACATCCATTAGCCATTCTTCCTGATGCTCTTCTCCTTTCATCCTCCACCCTCCGACAGGCCCAAGTGTGTGTTTTTCCCCCATGTGTGTTGTTCCCCCCATGTGGCCATGTGTTCTCATTATTCAGCTCTTTCAAAACATTTATGTAATCTATACAAAATGAAGTAAATGTATTTCACTAATAAATGTATTTCACTAATGGTTTTGTTTGTTCGTTTTATTTTTTTTTTGTTGTTGTTGTTTCTTTTTGTTGAGATGGAATCTCACTCTGTCGCTCAGGCTGGAGTGCAGTGGCGTGATCTCAGCTCACAGCAACCTCTGCCTCCCGGGTTCAAGAGATTCTCCTGCTTCAGCCTCCCAGGTAGCTGGGACTACAGGCACACACCACCACGCCCAGCTAATTTTTGCGTTTTCAGTAGAGATGGGGTTTCACCACGTTTGTCAGGCTAGTCTTGAACACCTGACCTCGTGATCTGCCTGCCTTGGCCTCCCAAAGTGCTGGAATTTCAGATCTGAGCCACTGCTCCTGGCCGTATTCCCTTTAAGCTTTTAATAGGAAGTTGATTATGCTTATGTTTATCTTTCAGAGGAACTAGTACACAGCTAAGGACCTTAAACTTTCCAAACAATAATTTGTTTGAATATAATTTACATAACATATAATTTTAAACTCAAAACTTTTCATGCTTTCAAAGAAAAGGCTTTGAAAAATAGAAAATGTGCATTACATTTATTTTGTAACACTATCTTTTGCCTATTTGAGCACAGAAATACATTACTAGAAGCATAACAAAATACAACATGAAATTAATTATGGAATAGTCTTATCTTCTAAAAGTAGCTGCTAGGGAAAAACAAACAAAACCTTCTGCAGGAAATGGTCATAATTTGGAACCCTAAAATTCTATCCACTGAATGGAAGTAACATTATCTTATACCATAAGATAAATATAACCATTAGAAGACTTAGAATACACCTGTAATTTATGATAGGATAATGTTTATGCTAGCCTCTGTTTCCATAGTAGTATTGCTATACTCTTGAGATAAAGAGAAACCTTATGTTTATAAGGTCACAGACATTTAGTGTCTAATCTTAAATTATTATACATATTTTCCTCATTTATGTATATATATATTTCAATTGCATTAAAATGTTTAAATATTATATTATTTGTACACATACATGGCCCTAATAAATGCTGGGATGTTTATAATTAAGGTTAGACCATAAAAAATGTAGACTATTGTTGGTCACAAAGTCATGGAGTGAAGGAACTATGGCTATAGCAGCAAATATCTAAGTGTGATAGTTTATTATCTTTTCATTGTTGTCTTAGTCATGTGAACACATTTGGAAAACAGCACATCTCCGTTACCTATAAATATTCCTTTCCAACATTCATATGTTCTATTTGGTCTATTTGAATATTTTTTGCTACATATGAATATTGAGAGCATTCTTCATTCTATACAATATTTTTCTTCCTTCCATTAACTTAATTTATATATACTCCACATATATTTATATATATGCACACATATATTTTTTCTTCAGAACTTCCCATACAATCTTACTATTGGCCAAGAAACTCACTTTCAAACAAAATAATAAGCAGATGTCTGATACCCATGCAACTCTTAATTGATTTTATAATGTAATTCATTAAATGAAAGTAGTTCATGATGTATAGAAAAGGGGGATGGCCCAAGAAGATTCAGGTGCAGAGCTATGTGAACAATTCAACTATATGAAACTGGGAGGCTATTCTATGGAGTGCTGTGTATGCTTAAAGTCAATGAACAATATGTATCTTTTATTATATATACTTTCCCACTTTAAAAAGATTTCTTAATCTCCTGGAATCTTAATTAGAGATTCCATGTCCAGAGGAAAAAAATATTTCTACTTGGTGAAAAATAGTGCTTTTATTTAAGTAAGAGTTAATATTGCAACCGGAACAATTTAAGCTTCTGATTCACCTAAATAACATATTTTTAAAGTGGCCTATGATGAATATTTGGGTAAACAATTCTGCCTATCAGAGGAAAATAGGGTTGCTACTGCAAAATGGAGTTTGTGCAAACATGTGCTGGCAAGTCTTATGAATAATTAGAATCTTCAGAAATAAGTGGGAATCAAAAATTTCACAAACCACAGAAAGTAGCAAAAGGCAAGAACTGTGTTTTTTTACAAGAGGCAAAAGATTCATGGGATGAATCATGTAGGAACAAAGGCTTAGATACTGTTGATAGCTCTGGGACTAGTTGCACATTTCATGTACATGTAAATAACCTTATGATTTAGTTCAGAGATAATAAAGCATGGAGACGGAATTTGATGAGTTCTAGGGAAAAAATGAGTAAATCAAGATTTTAGATTTGGAAGTATAAAGAGTAATTGATGATAATTGAGTTGTATTTTTCAAGTGAAGCTGTGTGCTTTTGGTTACATAAGGGATAGGCATGCTATGATAGAAAAAATATTTCTTTGAGATGGAGAAATATGAAAAGGGGCATATGCATGAAGGAGAGTCAAAAGCTATCCTTCAACTTGATCTTTGAGGAAATTTTAATCAGAATATATCCTGTGCCCAATTTCTATACTTGAATATCATAGCATTGTTTGAATTTTCAACAGCACAGGGCATTGTTTCTTCTACAAGTGGTCAATTACTTTTTATAGAAAAACAAAAATTTACAATTTATGTCATAGGCAGAATGTCATGAATTTAGCAAGTTAGTAGTACAGACTTTCAAATACCTCTATAAATTAGTCCAAAGTAGAAAATTATTTTTTGTCCACTCTTGGACTCAGACACATTCAGAAAAAATATACATTTATAAAAATAAAATGGCAAGGCTAATCCCACCAATTAATTGGTAGTGTTATTATCTCACACTGATTTATTTGAACACTTAATGCATAAGAATAGCTGAATGAATTTTTTCCTGTCCTACCTCCATGTTTATGTGAAGCAATTATAAAACTATTTGTTACTTTTTGCAAAACCAAAATAAAAAAGGCCCTAAAGCAAAACACAAAAAAATCACTAACAAAATCCACAAAACAAAAACAATACAGCTAATTTAACTACTCATATAGGCCCTTCCTTCAATTCCTTGACATTTGGCATGTTAATATTATTTCTAAACCAGTTACCAGGAAGCAACTATGTATGAGGAAGAAAATGAATATTCTAGGTATAACACATATTAAACTTGTTTCAGATAATAGTAGCTAGAAAATTGATATTGAAAAGTGGGGCATTGCTATAAAGATACCTGAAAATGTGGAAGCAGCTATGGAAATGGGTAGAGGTCGGAAGAGTTTAGCGGGCTCTGAAGAAGAAGACAGATGAGGAAAAGTTTGGAAGTTCTTAGAGACTGGTTAAATGCTTGTGGTCAAAATGCTAAAAGAAATATGGGCAGTGAACTCCAGTGTGATGAAGTCTCAGATGGAAATGAAAAAGTAACTGAGAACTAGATTAAAGGTCAGCCTTTTTACACCTTAGCAAAAACTTGGCTGCACTGTGTTCATGCCCTAGTGATTTGTAGACGGTTGAACTTAAGAGTAATACCCTCAGGTGTCTGGCAGAATAGATTTCTAAGCAGCAAAGCATTCAGGATGTGATGTTGCTGTTTCTAACAACCTATGATCAGATGTGGGAGCAAAGGAATGACTTAAAGTTGGAACTTACAATTAAAGGGAAGCAAAGCTTAAAAATTTGGGACATTTACCACTTAGCCATGTGGTATAGAAGGAAAAAGCATTTTCAGATGAATTCAAGCAGGCTGTAGAGCGAACACTTGCTACGGAAATTAGCATGAATAACAGAAATCCAAGAAATAACAACCAAGACAATCAGAAAAAGGTCTCAAAGGCATTTTGGAGTCTTTGAGGCAGCCCCTTCCATCACAGGCCCAGAGGCTCAGGAGGAAATAATGTTTTTCAGGGGCCAGGCCCAGGGCCCTGTTGTCTTTACAGCATTGAGACACTGCTCCCCATATCTCTGCATCTCTGGCTCCAACCATGGCTCAAAGCTACCCAACTATAGTTTGAGATGATGCTACAGAGGGCACAAACCATAAACTTTTGTGGCTTCTACATGGTGTAGTGTTAAGTCTGCAGGTATGCAAAATGCAAGAGTGATGGAGGCTTAGCCGCCTACTCCTTGATTTCAGATGTATGGGAAAGTCTAGATGCCCAGGCAAAAGCCTGCCACAGGTGCAGAGCCCCTACAGAGAGACTCTAAGAGGGCAGTGCCAATGAGAAAGAGGGGATCGGAGCACCCACACAGAGTTTCCACCAGGGCACTGACTAGTGGAGTTGTGGGAATCATGCTGCCACCCTCCTCCAGACCTAAGAATGGTAGAGCCACCAGCTGCTTGCATGCTGAACCTAGAAAAGCCACAGGCACTCAACTCTAAGCTGTGAGAGCAGCCACAGAGGCTACACCTTGCAAAGCGACAGGGACAGTGGTGCAGAAGGCCTTGGGAGTCCACACCTTGCACCAATGTGCCCTGGATGTTGGACATGGAGTGAAGGATTATTTTTGGAGTGTGAAGGTTTAATATCTGTCATGCAGTGTTCTGGAATTATGTGAGGCCTATTCCCCCTTTTCATTGGCTGATTTCTCCCTTTTGAAATGGGACTGTTGATCCAATGTCTGTACCACCATTGCATCTTAAGAAATAAATAACTAAAAAAAACCTTACAGGTTCAGAGGTGGCAGGAACTTGTCCTGAGTCTCAGATGAGACTTTGAAATTTGGTCTTTTGAGTTAATGCTGGGAAGAGGTAAGACTTTGGGGACCCATGGATAAGAAATTATTGTATTCTGAAAGGAAAATAAATCTTAATGTCCCCAGATGTCTAAAAGGGAAAAGTCAAGCTGGGAACTGCTTAGGCCCAACCTTCCTCCCCTTCTATTCAAAGTCACCCCTCTGCTCACTGAGATCAATGCATATCTGATTGTCTCCCTTGGAGAGGCTACTCAGAAACTTAAAAGAATGCAACCATTTGTCTCTTTTCTACCTATAACCTGGAAGCCCCCTCCCCACTTTGAGTCTTCCCACCTTTGCTTTGAGTTGTCCTGCCTTTCCAGACCAAACCAAAATTCATCTTGCATATGGCAATTGATGTCTCATGTCTCCCTAGAATGTCTAAAACCAAACTGTGCTCTGACCACCTTGAGCACGTGTCATCAGAATCTCCTGAGGCTGTGTCATGGGCATGCGTTCTCAACCTTGGCAAAATAAACTTTATAAGTTAACTGAGACCTGTCTCCGATTTTTGGGGACATTTCACATTTGGGGACATAGTTCACATTTTGGTAACTATGAAGGGATTCTGAGTGGAGAAGCCCCTGACCTTTGACCAATCTATCAGTGCTTGGTACCAGTATGAGCTAACCATATTGCTCAAACCAATAGGACAATTTACTAAGGTCTGAGAGCACCCACTCCCGAGAATCCATGAAATCCCAAAATTTGGTCAAGACCTAATGTTTACTTTGTTGTACAACTCTTCTTTTTTGGAGTTGTACTTGTTTCCAAAAGGAAGGCAAGACTTCCTGATTCAATGAATAAATAAGTCAGGTAATTCCATTATGGAGTTTGAGCTCACTTCCAACAGGGAAGAAGAGTTGGTTTCTTTCCCCGCTGCTTCCAGGATGGTGGAGAGCTGTCTACAGCCTGAGTCCCATCCCTAGGGAAGAAACTGAATTAGGGTTTGTCTTGGCTAAAGTTAAGATTAACAACCAGCTGATCTTAATTTCCTCTTACCATTGGAGTGTTCAGTGATCATGTAAGTTGTGCCATTGTTTGTTTTGCTTAACTGCTTTATTTGTTGTTGTTTGTTTGTTTTTGTTTTTGTTGTTGTTTTAGTCTTTTTCCCATTGGGTTTGATTAACTCTATTCAGCTTGATCAAATCCAAATAAAGGAAGAGAAAATTTCAAATGATGAGGAGCAAGGCCTCTGAAGTAGCTAAATTCTCTCTCTCTCTCTCACACACACACATACACATACACAAACACACACACACAATAAAGGATGGTAGATGGTGTGCTGGGTGAAAAAGAAAAGAGGACTTTTTAAAATTTTGACTCCTAAAGGGGTTTTATTTACATAACAAGGCCACGTTTTTGCTAGCCAGACCAAACTGAAAACAATGGCTGTCACCCCACACTGCAGTTTCATAGCTAAGGTTCTGCCTCTCCTTTGTTCCACCAAAACAGCCTGGCTTTGATTCCTAAATCAAGCCTTTTCGGTTTGATACTTGGTACTTCTGAAATAGAAGCAATTTGTCCTAGTGGAAATATAGTAATGAGATTTTAAAAGATGTTTTTTAAAAAATGGAGCTCAATGGTTAAAAGTCAGCTTAATTAAAAGCTAACATCCAAGATATATGTGTGTGTGTGTGTGTGTGTGTGTGTGTGTATGTGTGTATCTGTGTGTGTTTGTATTTAAAAGACCTTCATGTTTCTTTGTTTTTTTCTCTCCTAGGACCTTGTCTTTCTTTTGAGCAAAAGTTTATTTTCTTCTCCATTGACTGAATTCTGTTTTATTCATTAATAACTACTGCAACAGAGGCTACTCTAGGGTTTTTAAGGAAGAGTGTAGTTTAGACACTTAGAAATGCCTTTGTCAGAAAAAAAAAAAATTAAGTGCACTGTAAAAGCATCATGTGGTCTAACCTCAAAATAATTCTCCCTTTTTGGGTACCCAGAATTCAGTCTGGGTTCTGCCCAGAGCTCAGAGATCCAGAAAAAGATAGGCAGTCCTTATGTAAATAAAAGTGATCTCCTTACACAATCCTATGATAAATTTCTATAATTTTATGTTTGATTTTGTAACCATCTTTAATCTCCCTCTAGTACCACTGGACTTCTTTTTTTCTCTGCACGTTATGACGTAAATTTTGCTATTTGATTTTCACCTGAGTTGTTTATTTCAATATGCAAATTTAAGACTATTTAGCTGACAACTGCCTAGGGTTGTGAAACAGGTTTTCAAGAATCTGAAACCCTAAGATGCAAAAAGAAAAGGTCTTTATGAATCTATAAGATATACTTCTTTCAGCATGCCTAAAACATCTATATATTTATGTGTTATGTACAAACTGTTTCACTACTAAAAATATATATGAGCATTAATTGGCTTAAAGAAAAATAAAAGTGCTTAAATCAAATACTTTATCAGAAAAAAGGAAAGACTAGTCAAATGCTTTTTCAAGTTTATGTTACTTAAGTAAAATCTTTAATACATAAGCAAGCTTTAAAATTATTGGTAAAATAATATTAGAATTATCAGTATACATTTTTGCTCACATTTATTAATCAAGTAACTTAATAATTATCCCTGCCAAATACTATAAGTTGTCAAAATTTGGCACAGGGGTTACAAAAGTATAAACCCAGCCCAAGACAGAATGATCTTTGCTTGTGTAATCTTTAATAAATGAGACATTGATATTGGTTTAATGAAAATAGTTACACCCTGAATAATTTAGTAAAATTAGCATAACTTTTAATCTTGTGGGTTTAGGCAATCTAGTCTTCAGGCAGTAAAGAGGTTTGTTTTGGGAAAGAACTGTTACCATATTTGTTTCAAAGCTAAACTATAAACTAAGTTCCTTCCAAAGTACAGGAATGAACAAAGGACAGTTTGGAGGTTAGAAGCAAGATGAAGTCATTTAGGTCATATCTTTTTTACCGTCTCAGTTAGAATTTTGCAATGGCGAGTTTCATAACTTTAAATTAGCTATAAATCTCTAACAGATGCTCTTGAATGCAGATTTCTGATATCGTTGGAAATTGAGATGAGAGAGCTGGTTGGTTAAAAGAGCCTGGGACCTCCTTCCTTTCTCTCTTACTCCCTCTCTCACCATGTGACATATCCCTTCACCTTCCACCATGATTGGAAGCTTCTTGTAGTCTCATCAGAAGCCAGTGCTGGTGCTATGCTTCTTGTATAGCCTGCAGAGCTATGAGCCAAATAAACCTCCTTTTAAATAAAGTACTCACCTTCAAGTATTCCTTTATAGCACTGTAAAACATACTAATGTACTGCTTGAAAGAATTAAGACACTATTGCAACAGCATCCTGTACTTCCAGCAGCAGTTCCAGCAATGATGCAATGATGTAGTCTTTTGACTACAGTTCCAGACATTGATGTACGATGGATATCTGTCCTGTTATCAATCTGTCTCTTCTGGTGCCTACACAGCAATTTTCAAAGACACTCCTTTTACACTTTATTATGCTTTCAGATACATACATACATATACATATACATACACATAAGCATGCACTGAAATGTGTATACATATATGTGTATTATATATATAGAAACTCACAGTTTCAGAATCTAAGCTTACGTTTTAAAAATGTAATAGAAAATGTCAAAAACTGTTAAATTAGCACAAATGACACCAGGTAATTTGAAACACATTCACTCATCACACTATTAAAGTTGGCCAATTAACTCCTCTGTGTTTTTGTCTGAAAACATAATATGTTCTATGATGAGGTCTTTGGAAGTCCTCTTCTATTCACTGCACTGTTTAATTTTAAAAAATTGAGTTTAAAGTAGTTTTCTACTAATTTTGATCCTTAAGTGAAATGGTATATGTAAATAGAAACTCTTGATAAAAGATTGTATTAGATTTAAAGTTATTACACATTTCTGATTTAAGTGATTACTTTCTGAGTAGTTTATTTTTTATTAACTGAGTATTGGATTGATGGCAGTTAATCACATTCATTTAAGTGGAAGGAGTCTTTACTAGCAATGTTGAGAAACTAACTTTATTAACATACATTTTGAAAATTTTCCAGACTTTAGAATGCATTATTCATCTAAGACTCTAAAAGATGTGTTTTATTCATGCTGCTGTTGCTGTGAAGTCAAAACCCAATTAATATGCATCATCTGCTGTATTACAAAAGGCAAGCAACATATATATCATTTAAATTCATGTGTAACTTAAGTCAAGATGTTAAAGAGTGCTATGTTCTGTCGTGGAGAAGCAGTGGCATGAAATGAGGAAAATATATGTGGGTGCTGTCCATTTATGTTGTTTAAAGATAAACTATACTTTGGTAGATAGGTCTAAAAGAGTGTGTTTTCTAAGTAGAGTGATTAGATAAGGAATTAGGTTTATAATTTCCATTTCAAAAGCAGGCTGCCTTGAACTAGGCTGAATGATTGACTTGAAAGCAAAATAGAAAAGCCAAATATGACTTGTCTTTTGGCATCAGAAAAGACCAATATATCAGGGATAAGTACTTGTTTAAATAAACTTTCTTGAGTTGTCTTTATATCCACTAAAATACAGTAACTGGAGGCTGAGGACTTCCCTTTGGTGTGCCTAGAGGTGTAATTAAATTTTGCAGCTGGGTCATAGGTTGTTTTAAATACTGTAAGAGTCTGTAGGTTGAGTAATTATTAATAATTTAAGCACTTTGATCCTCAGTTTCTTCCTCTGTAAAAGAAGAAAATGTAGAAAACATTGTTTACATTATTTTTGGTTTTGATATGAGGCAATGGATCAAGACTGCGAACATTTGTAAAAGACTTATTTTTATCTAAATTTCTTTCTTTAATGCCATGATACTTTTGCTTTGTCCTATTTTTTTCATTTATTTATTTAATTTGCTTTTTTATTATACTTTACATTCTGGGATACATATGCAGAATGTGCGAGTTTGTTACATAGGTATACACGTGCCATGGTGGTTTGCTGCACCCATCAATCCATCACCTCATTAGGGATTTCTCCTAATGCTATCCCTCCCCTAGCCCCGCCAACCCCCAACAGGTACAGTGTGTGATGTTCCCTTCCCTGTGTCCATGTGTCTTCATTGTTCAACTCCCACTTATGAGTGAGAACATGCAGTGTTTGGTGTTTCTGTTCTTATGTTAGTTTACTGATAATGGTGGTTTCCAGCTTCGTCCACGTCCCTGCAAAGGACATTAACTCATCCTTTTTAATGACTGTATAGTATTCCATGGTGTACATGTGCCACATTTTCTTTGTCCAGTCTATCATTGATGGGCATTTGGGTGGGTTCCAAGTCTTTGCTATTTTGAACAGTGCTGCAATATACATATGTGCGTGTGTCTTTATAGTAGAAAGATTTATAATCTTTTGGGTATATACCCAGTAATGGGATTGCTGGGTCAAATGGTATTTCTGGTTCTCAATCCTTGCAAAATTGCCGCACTGTCTTCCACAATGGTTGAACTAATTTATACTCCTACCAACAGTGTAAAAGCGTTCCTATTTCTCCACATCCTCTCCAGCATCTGCTGTTTCCTGACTTTTTAATGATCACCATTCTAACTGGTATGAGATGGTTTCTCATTGTGACTTTGATTTGCGCTTCTCTAATAAACACTGATGATGAGCTTTTTCTCATATATTTGTTGGCCACATAAATGTCTTCTTTTGAGAATTGTCTGTTCACATCCTTCATCCTCTTTTTGATGGGTTTTTTTTTTTTTCTTGTAAATTTAAGTTCTTTTTGGATTCTGGATATTAGCCCTTTGTCAGATTGATAGATTGCAAAAATTTTCTCCCATTCTGTAGGTTGTATTTTCACTCTGATGATAGTTTCTTTTGCTGTACAGAAGCTCTTTAGTTTAATTAGATCCCATTTGTCATTTTGGCTTTTGTTACCATTGCTTTCGGTGTTTTAATGATGAAGTCTTTTGCCTTGCCTATGTCCTGAATGGAATATTGCCTAGGTTTTCTTCTAGGGTTTTTATGTTGTTAGGTCTTACATTTAAGTCTTTAATCCATCTTGAGTTAATTTTTGTATAAGGTGTAAGGAAGGGGTCCAGTTTCAGTTTTTTGCATATGGTAAGCCATTTTTCCCAACACCATTTATTAAATAGGGAATCCTTCCCCCATTGCTTGTTATTGTTGGATTTGTCAAAGATCAGATGGTTGTAGATGTGTGATGTTATTTCTGAGGGCTCTGTTCTGTTCCATTGGTCTATATATCTGTTTTAGTACCAACACCATGCTGTTGTGGTTACTGTAGCCTTGTAATATAGTTCAAAATCAGGTAGCTTTGAATAATGCCTCCAGCATTGTTCTTTTTGCTTAGGATTGTCTTGTCTTTTTTGGTTCCCTATGAAATTCAAAGTGTTTTTTTTTTCTAATTCTGTGAAGAAAATCCGTGGTAGCTTGATGGGGATAACATTGAATCTATAAATTACTTTGGGCGGTATTGCCATTTTTAGGATATTTTCATCTAAATTTCAATATTTAGATTAATATTATTCAACTGCAAATTCAGCATACAAAGATATTAAGATACAGAAGCACTCAGGAAGTACATTATCCAGGCATCAACTTTTCTAAAAATCTAATTAAGGAAATGATTTCATACACATTGTGAAACTGCAAAAGTGAACCACAAATACAAAGAAATTTGATAAACTGAGATGTCTTTAAATGATGGTGAGTCTAAGTCAAGCTTCATAATTTGTGGAGATTTATAAATTTTATATACAATTATTTCAAAATAGGAAACATGATGTATTTTAAGGAAAGTAGCATTATGGAATTAAAATCTGATATAATTTTATCAGAACTTTGGGGAATTTAAGATTAGGAAATAATTATCTTAATCTATGTTTTCATGTTTCTTTGTCTTGTTTTCTTCAGAAACTTTTACTATCAATTTTTTTTTTATTATACTTTAAGTTCTAGGGTACATGTGCATAATGTGCAGGTTTGTTACATATGTATACATGTGCCATGTTGGTGTGCTGCACCCATCAACTCATCAGCACCCATCAATTCATCATTTATATCAGGTATAACTCCCCAATGCAATCCCTCCCCCCTCCCCATGATAGGCCCCAGTGTGTCATGTTCCCCTTCCTGAGTCCAAGTGATCTCATTGTTCAGTTCCCACCTATGAGTGAGAACATGCGGTGTTTGGTTTTCTCTTCTTGTGATAGTTTGCTAAGAATGATGTTATTCCCAACACCTACATAGCCATATTTTATACTATATTTGGAGCTTTCATTGGCCCTTGGTTATCCTAAAATTTATGTTAAAAACAAAAATAAAGCCAACTGAAAAAAATATTTATTTCAATTACACATACTTTTTAGCTACTTTTTAAAAATTTCATTCTTTTTCACAAACTTTGTAGAGAGATAACTCTATTTACTCTAAGATACTATAGAAAACTGGAAATTATGTTAACAGATAATCTACATGAGAAAAAACAAATATAAATAGCTAATATGAATACAAAATATTTCAAATCTCATTAGATCTCAGGAAAAGTACATCAAGAATATATACATATCTTTTTTATAAGCAATATTTTACATCAATTTTTGTTTTTTATTTTTATTTACTTTTTATTTTTGAGATGAAATTTCACTCTTGTCACCCAGGCTGGAGTGCAATGGTATGATCTTGGCTCACTGCAACCTCTGTCTCCCAGGTTCGCGCCATTATCCTTCCTCTGCTACCTGAGTAACTGGGATTACAGGCACCTGTCACCACACTCATCTAATTTTTGTATTTTTAGTAGAAACAAGGCCTTGCATGTTGGCCAGACTGGTCTCGAACTCCTGACCTCGTGATTTGCCCACCTCAGCCTCCCAAAGTGCTGGGATTACAGGTGTGAGCACTGCACCTGGCTGTAAATCAATTTTTTTGAATTATGGTCTTCATCAGGCTGGATGAGAGACCATTTGGGTGCTCTTTTCTATCTGGTTAGCTGTTCCTAATCTTTCTTGGGATGGACAAACTCTGGCTTATATGTGTTTCACTTTAATAGCACCTTACCTAAGAAGCAGTCAATACATAGTTGACATATTTTTAATGGGCTACCTAAAACAGTATTTTTTTGTGTGTGAATCTGTATCTAGGGTACTAAGGACTAATATGTTATAATTTAAGTAATTTCATTGCTTTTGCCTAGACAAAATAGCTCTTTACTAACCAAGAATATACGGATCCTCCTAATGTAACTAACATTATTGCTTTTTCCTACCCAAAATAGTTCTTTACCAACCCAGAATGTGTTGATCCTTGGAGACTTATTGTTTTATCTCTATTGTCATGTTCTAGAGTATATCATCTACAGTATGTCAAGTTCTGTCGATAGTTTCTGAATCAGAGCTCTTGATTTTTACATATATACAACTCAAACTTAGCACAAAAGAAAATTAACTTGGAAGATTGTAGTGCTATTTACTGAAAGTAATAACTACAGCACTCAACTGTGATAAAGATGAGGAAAAACAGCTCTAGAAACAACTGCAGACACTGTAAACAGTCCTTGGCCAGGACCCTCCATCACTAAGCTTTGCCTCTCTTTGATATTGGTCTTATTTTCTGTAATAGAAAGTTGTTTTGCAAGCGATGTTATCAGTGGCATGTAAATATTAGAACAGGCAATTCAAGGTTTCCCTAGCCTCAAGGACATAGGTACAGATTAGAAGATTTATACAGTGCTCTTGGTACTTTTGAACCCTGCAGAAACACTGACTACATGACTTGGATGACATTGAAGGAGCTTTGATTAAGCTGGTAAGGTCACCGAACTCAAAAAACTCTAGTCAGTCCAGAAAATCTGAGAAGTAACTCAACAGCTTCCTCTTCTATAGCTGGTCCTTGTTCATACTCAGTTTTACAGGGTGCATTCTATTAATATATGACAAAATTAACATTCACAAATATTAATACATGCAATGTGTGCTGTCCTGGGAGGGTCAGAATCAAGTTATCCTATTTATGGGATATCTTCCTATACCGACTACTACAATATCAAATCTACTTTCTGCAATGTACCGGAACAACAGCTGACAGGAGATAGGAGTTTGTTTATTTCCAACTTTGCCTTCTGGCAAGTAGCTTTCTCTCATGTGAAAAATTCCAGAAAAAGATGCTGAAGGACTGACTTGGTTTGCATCCCTACTCCTAGGCAAATCACTCTTTCTAGATGTCTCCTCTTTCCCGAGGGGAAACAGTCATGTATGACGATATAATAACAACTCCCTATAAGACCATAGGTAAAATGGGTAATGGGGAAGGGATAATTTTCTAAAAGTAAGAGAACGGATTTTCCAAGAGAAAGAATGGAAACTAGGCAAAAAAAGAAAAAAAAAAAAAAAAACTACTGGAGATAGACTGAAAATACACAAAAAAGCTCAAAATGCATAGAAAAGCATAACAACATAATTGCTGTGGACAGAAATTTCACTTGCACTGGATAAAAAAGAATTCGAGTTATAGAATTACAACATATTTATTTAGGGTCATTTAAATTCATATACATTTTTCTATGGCTATCTTTTGCAATGAACTGATTTCATTATTTCTTCTCCTTAAGTAATTGTATTCAAACACACCATTCAGAAAGCTATTATTTATTAACTAAAGGGGAATTTAACATATCCTATTGCTTTAGTCCACCTTCGTAGGTGAGTATTCATGAGGTGCGCTTATATTCAGTTCTCTGTGCATCACAGGTAAAAAGAGTTTTTTGATTGATTGGTTAAGCATCAGTTTGTTCTCTCAATGCTTTTTGTATATATACATGAATATTTACCGTTAAGAGAAAAATGACCTCTAAAACTTTGATTGTACTATTTGCATTGAATGTTACACTCACTTAAAAATCAAGAATCATGATAATTTTATTTAGAAAACATTCTTGGACACTTTCATAGAAACTTACATCATACCCTTTAATCTTCATAATCATCAGGCATTATTTTAGGAAAAAACACATATGAGCTAACAGAACCAAATTACTAGAAATGAAAGAAAACATTTTTAAAGATGTTTGAAACAGTTTTGAAATACGAATGGCGTATAGAGAGCTACTATCTTTGAAATTTGTAGCTACTTAATTTTGTTTTTCTTAAACAAGTTGTAAAGGCCTCTTGCATAAGCTGAAGATGGCAGAGGTAATAAAATTCGTTAAAGTACCATTTTCTCTCTTTGGAAACGGTTAGTTTCTGAAGTACTAATGACAAGTTGGCATTGCTCGTAGATTTGAAGTTTACAGTCACTCAATTCCTACTAAGCTGATAAAGGTTAGGAGAAAGTACATAAAAATAAATGCATGTAAGTATGAATAATTTTATTTTGGTTATTTAAAAATGTTCATGTTAAATGTGCTTATCTGTTGACCTAAATTTTTAACCTATTTCTTTTGGTATCTGTGAACGAATAAGTGGGAAACCATTTAGAGGCAACTAAAGTCATTTGAACCTATAGTCTTCACTTGATATTTCAGGAGCGGACAAGACCAGTTCTTTTCATCTCTATTTTATTTTCCCTCCCTTTCTTCAGAAGAAGGGTTAAAGGGAGATGATAAGAATGGCCAAAAATAGGCTGGGCACAGTGGCTCATGCCTGTAATCCCAGCACTTTGGGAGGCCGAGGTGGGTGGATCACCTGAGGTCGGAAGTTCAAAACCACCCTGACCAACATAGAGAAATGCTGTCTCTACTAAAAATACAGAATTAACCGGGCATGGTGGCGTATGCCTGTAATCCCAGCTACTCAGGAGGCTGAGGCAGGAGAATTGCTTGAACCCAAGAGGCAGAGATTGTGGTGAGCCGAGATTGTACCATTGCACTCCAGCCTAGGCAACAAGAGCGAAACTCTGTCAAAAAAAAAAGAAAGAATGGTCAATAATAAAAGCTGGTTCTTGATTTTCTGGAGGCAGAGATACAAACCAAAATTAATTGGAATTTATCAGGAAATCCTTTCAAGACAAATATATGATGAATCCATTTTGATTTATAGTTTGGCCAAACATCCTAAGTCATGATTTCAAGTGATGAAAAAGTTCCTGCCAGTGTTGATTACATAAAAATGGACAAGGAGTAAAGAAACCTTTGTGTTTGTGTGGGTGAGGAAATAAACAGTTCAGGAATAAAAATCAGAGATGGATGTAAATGTTTCTGAAAAGGAAGTAAACTTATAGGGTGTTCAGATGCTATAACATTGCTAGAACTTGGGTCAACTGTAGGAACAGTTTAGCAGGTTTCCAGCAAGTTGGGTTTGATCCTCTTCAGCATAATGTGTTGGTTCTGGAAGTAACTTTCCTTCTTGTCTTCAGTAGTGAGACAATATCTGGAATAGTTCTGAATCATAATATTTATTCCTCTAAATTGACATCATAAATTAATTTATTTTTCTTTTCACTATCCTGTGAGCTGCTTACATACAGAAAGTATACAGTATCTTTTAATTTCTTTCTTTCAAAGGTGTGGTAGATGCCCCTGTACCTCTTTTATTTCTTTTGTCGAGGGGAAGAGTAAGGCTGGTGGATCATTGTGAGAATTAATAAGTTGAGGCCTATAAAGAGTATAGAAGAGGGCCTATATCATTGACTCAATAAATGTGAGTAATTATTACCACCTAGCAAATAATTGCTCATTCCACAGCCTACACTTTTTACCTTTGTAATAGACAAATGATCACAAAAATAGATTTTTTTTTGCTCCAAAATTAGTTGTGGGCAGTGATAGTTCACTTACAAAACTGTGAAACTGTGTTATTTATGTCAAATAAACAGAATTAGAAAATTGTTTGTTGCCCACTTTTAATTAATACCAACTTTTTATTTTATGCCTGTGAGAAAATGATACTTACACAGACATTTAAAAGTCTCATATTTACCTATACAATCATATAGTGTACATAATTGGTTAATCACGTTTCAAATGTTACAATAACATTCTTGTGATTTGAAATCTTTTTTTTTTTTTTTGAGACAGAATCTTGCTCCGTTGCCCAGGCTGGAGTGCAGTGGCGCCATCTCGGCTCACTGCAAGTTCCACCTACCGGGTTCATGCCATTTTCCTGCCTCAGCCTCCCGAGTAGCTGGCACTACAGGTGCCCGCCACCACACCTGACTAATTTTTTGTGTTTTTAGTAGAGACAGGGTTTCACCATGTTAGCCAGGATGGTCTCAATCTCCTGACCTTGTGATCTGCACTCCTCGGCTTCCCAAAATGCTGGGATTACAGGCTTAAGTCACCACGCCCGGCCGTGATTAGAAATCTTACTTGCAAGATTAGCATATCTTCTCTTGCTTATGTACTCAGTAATCTTCTAATATTATCTCCTGACTGTTTAGGGACCACATAATCATTTCTGTTTTTTAAAGTTATTAATCTGCCTTATCACAATTATTTCTGTATATGTAATGTAATCCATACTCAGATAGAAAAATGTATGTAATTACAACATTTTCTGTTATCTCCATGTATTTTGTGTTAATAATACCAATGCCCAATACACCGGTAAAAGAAATTGTTTCCCTAAGTCATTTCAAGAAATTCCTGAATACTTTAACTTACTCATTTTTCCACTTTTTTTTATTGTTAAGCATCAATTATTTACTAAATAATCTAAATGAATTCCTATGATGTGAAATCCACCTAGTTTAGTAACTTCATATAAATGTACATATAATACACAATCATGAACTAATTAATTATAAGGACTTTACACTAAAGGAGGGAGGAAATGAGAGTGCAGGCAAATGAAGCACGAATGTATAAAATGTTAACATGAAAAGTCACCAAGCCAAAATTCAATAAGTAAATCAATAATGAAATGACACAGGACAAAAACGGAGTGTTGTAGCCTCAATGTAACATCAATTCCTAAAGACTGGGCTTTCTGAGTCTGTTTTACTGGGAGAGAAAGGAGTTCAAGTAATGTAAGTTCATAAGGAATTACAAAAATTACCATTTGGAAGGTATCCTAGGCATTTTTTACTTGATAATTTGCCAAAAACTTTTTATGGTAACTTATTTAATAGCTAAGGATTTGTTGCAAGAACTTTCTCCAGGTAAGTGAATGAAGTTCAAGATATGTGACTTATTGAAGATCACACATCTTTAAAGGTTATAGAGGTGGCATACAAATATAGGCTCCTAAAATTCCAGAATCTTTGTCTAGCTTTTACTACCCTGCTGAAAATATGAAGAAATACCAAAATTTGCCAAGGTAGATTAAAGAAAATAGAATAGTCCAGGAAAAGCAAATTAAAAGCTTGAACAAAGTACAGAATCAGAAAACACACACACACACACACACACACACACACACACACAAATAAGCACACACAATACACATTATACTATGACCTGGATTTCAAAGAGTGAGACCAAAATTCAGGTCATGATTGAGGAGAATTACTTAACTAAAATTGTAAAAGTCAAGTTGTACAAGTCCAAAGACCTAGAGACCACATTTAGAAACCACAATCAGATGTGGAGAAGAAGATTCTATGAGTCTACATAATCAATAACTAAAAAAGTAAAATCTGAATTAGACCAGGGTGACCTGAATCACCAGGGAGAGGCTAGGAATCTTAAAGTCAGGTTAATTACATGGCGGCAATAGAAGATTGGAAGGCAAGTCTAGTTCTGGCCAAGAGATCAGGAGTAGGACAAGTGACTGAGTAATAGTTTTAAAGCACTGGTGTCAAGAATACAGCTACTTATCTAGTCATTTTATGGATAACGTCCATTCCTCTAGTCTCCTGGCATATGAAGGACATCTACAGTAAAAGCACCCCTGGTGCCTCCCCACACCACCCACTCTTCCATTGGGAATGAGGAAAACTTTTTTTTTTTTGGTATGAGATGGAGTATCGCTCTGTTGCCCAGGTTGGAGTGCAGTGGCATGATCTTGGCTCACTGCTAGTTCTGCCTCCTGGGTTCACGCCATTCTCCTGTCTCAGCCTCCCGAGTAGCTGAGACTACAGGTGCCCGCCACCATGCCCGGTTATTTATTTATTTATTTATTTTGTATTTTTAGTAGACATGAGGTTTCACTGTGTTAGCCAGGATGGTCTTGAGGTCTTGATCTCCTGACCTCGTGATCCACCTGCCTCAGCCTCCCGAAGTGCTGGGATTACAGCATGAGCCACCGCACTCAATTGGAAAACTCTTACCTTCTCAGTGACTTAATTTAATTTGGAAGAAATACCTGAGCATGTTCTGCCCCATTCTTGCTATTTAAGATAAGTGAAAATTCCAGAAGAAATGCTTATTTTCTGCACCTGATGACCTACTATTCATTGGCCCTCAGAGGTAAAGTCTTAGTGAGCCCGTTCCTCTTATAGGTCTACATTTTCCTAAATTTTGTGTGATTAACAGGGCTGTCATTTTGATCTACATCTAACTGACTTCTGTCTCTCTCTCAAAGGTTTTAAACTTTGAGGAAGAGGGGGCAATTTATCGACTCTACATATAATTCCAATCAACCAAAGAATTCATATGGCAAAGAGTGTGTGCCAATACACTGATATGCAGTGTTAGAACTGACAATTGGCTGGATAATGCTGATATTTTACATGGATTTGTCCTTTACAAAAATCTACACCTAAATATGTATTTCACATAGTTTACATTGATTTCAAAACCATCATAAAAGGCAGGCTGTGTAGGGGCAGAACATCTCTGAGTAAGATAACATTTTTGCCAACTACTTAAAAAACATATTTTAAAAACTATATTTGCTGTTTAGGCAATGTATTAAATGCATGATTATTTCTACTCTACCGTGGTGCTAGGTGAGAAACAAAAGAGCAGAGGCATATGGAAATAGCAAAGAGAACAAGATTCTGGATCTATATGCATGAAATAGGGGTTGCTAGTAATTTGCTTCTGAATTAAACAGATGAATCTACCCAATTATTAGCAAACTGGATGACGTTGGGGTTATTTTCAGGAGATGGAGTCTCACCACATCTAAGAGGATGCATCTTCGCTGCAGGTAGATCAGTTTGAAAAGGTAGAATCCAGAAGAAACATGCATCCAGAGAAAACATGGGTTTTCTCCCCAAACTTTATCTCCATATGGAAGAGAGAATTTGTGGCTGAGCAAAGCTGGGACAGTTCTTTCCATAGATTTTTGTTGTTGTTGTTGTTCCTATAAACCAGAGTGGACATTCTCTATAATCTACAGACCCATGAAGGAAAGTAACATGCTTCTTCCAAAGGTCAATAAATCAACAGGAGACTCCAAGTGAGCACATTTTATCCACCTAATTTTTATTAAATTCTGTATCTTTCACACATAAGAAATGTAACATTTCCATTGTCAATTAGATTTAACAAGTTCTTTACCCTGTAGTCATACTTAGCTTCTTGTCTAGTAATTTTACTATTTTTGACCTGGTCGTGTTTACAACTCCACAGTCATTTAAAAACATTCCTTACTAGCATGTGGTTTAGACTGCAGGCCAATTCTTAAGTCTAACAGTTTAGTTGAGAAAAAAAAGAGTAGATACATTTTTAACATTTGAAGGTGACCAAAACCTCCATCTTATTGCGGATAAACTCAATTTGCAACTTAAACCGTTAAGTTTTCTTTTTTGAAATATAGGAGTAGAAGAAAGAGGAGAAGAGCTCGTTGCCTTTAAAATCACAGTGATAACGATGTATTGTATTGCATCTATGTGCTGAAAATGGGTGCAAATCACGGATTCAGAATTAACTTTTAAATAATTTTTGACTTCATGTTTCAAATTCTACAGGGTGGTTTGAAAATGTCACAAGTAAATATATCGAGCTCAAAACAAAAGTTATGGCTAGTAACTGGTGTTAAAAAAGATTATGGTTAGTAACAGGTGTTACAACTTTCCAATTTACAATGTCAAGATATTTTATGACATTTCTGTCCCTGACATGAGAGGCTTAGATGCATTCTTCAGTAAAAAGAAAAACTGAAATAGTTGTAACTATGCAGTTTGCTACATCTTTAATGTTGAAGGAAATACCTTATTTGACAATGTTACACCAGATGGAATGCATATTTTTTGAAAAAAATTAAAATGCAGATCCATGAAGCTTTGAAACATAGACTTATATTTTGGCTTGGAACTAATGTTTAAAGAGATTGCCAAAAGAAATAATTGAGCCTTTATCATTCTGAACATCCATGGTTTCCTATACATCCATTTTTCAACTCATTATATTTCAATTTTGCCAATCAAATAATCGACTAGATTGAGGAAACTCTACATTAATTTAACATTATTAAACACAATATCAGATTTTAAACCACAGTTTCTAATTTCAATTCCATTTGTTCTTTCCAGAATTCTGATCAGTAATTAAAAGCAGATACTGATTCTGCAAGCATAATACATTAACTATGGATGGAACAGAAATGTGTACTTTAGAAAATATGCCAATGTCAGAATATTTTTAGGTCATCTTCCTGGGGCAAAAAAAAAAAAAAAAAAAAATCTGCTTCATGGATAGAAGTGGGTTGTAATTCTTCAAGAAACTGGTCAGATGTATTTTTAGTCCTCCTGGGAAAGCTTCATTCTGGAGTAAGAAATGGAAAATAATAAGGTGGATATGCACGGGGATGGAAAAATAATTATTCATTTCCCTAGGATACCCCTGTGTATTAGTTCATTCTCATGCTGCTATAAAGAACTGTCCAAGACTGGGTAATTTATAAAGAAAAGAGATTTAATTGACTCACAGTTCCACAGAGCTGGGTAGGCCTCAGGAAACTCACAGTCATGGCAAAAGGGGAAGCAAACATGTTCTTCTTCACATGATGTCAGGAAGGAGAAATGCCAGGCAAAGAGGGACACGCTCCTTATAAAACCATCAGATCTCATGACAGCTCACTCACTATCATGAGAACAGAGGCATGGGAGTAACTGCCCCCATGATTCAGTTACCTCCACTGGGTCTCCCACAACCTGTAGGGATAATGGGAACTACAATTCAAGATGAGATTTGGGTGGGGACACAGCCAAAACATATAACCCTGTGAGTCTCCCTTCCCAACCTAGAGTTTCTTGTTGACTAGGAGGAAAGAAAATGTGATGCAAAACTCACAAACCCTAGACTACCTGTGCTGTACATAACGGTGCCAGCAGAAAACATGATAGGCAGAGAACATGAACCTGATTCACAGAGCACACAGGATCTGTAAACACTATGAATTGATTACACAAATTTTTTTAAATAAGATCTCCTACAGTATTCTGCTTAAACAACTCAAGACACTTACCTGGGTCTTCCATCATGACCGATCAATAAAGGAATATATATATGTGTGTATATATATAGATCTATATACATATATATACACACACATACTTGTATATACACTTGTGTGTAAATATATATAAATATATATACTTGGATCCACATTTATTTATTTATTTATTTTTGAGATGGAGTCTCGCTCTGTCGCCTGGGCTGGAGTGCAGTGGCCGGATCTCAGCTCCCTGCAAGCTCCGCCTCCCAGGTTCACGCCATTCTCCTGCCTCAGCCTCCCGAGTAGCTGGGACTACAGGCGCCGCCACGTCGCCCGGCTAGTTTTTTGTATTTTAGTAGAGACGGGGTTTCACCGTGTTAGCCAGGATGGTCTCGATCTCCTGACCTTGTGATCCACCCGTCTCGGCCTCCCAAAGTGCTGGGATTACAGGCTTGAGCCACTGCGCCCGGCTACATTTATAAATATATACATAAATTAAAAATGGAAATACATCGAATGATAAAGAAAATTGGGTGAAATATTAACAATATGTCAATCTGTGATGTTCTTAATGCTATAAATGTAATGTCCTTGCAACTTTTCTCTGTATGAAAACATTTCTAAACAAAATATTTTTAAAAATAAGAAAAGAGGTAAATCTATTCAGATTCAGCCTGTTAAAAATAATTATTTGCCTCATTTCTGTGTTTTTTCTGTGCATGAGGCCTTGTTGAAGTTTTATTTTATAATTGAAACAACTAGATTTAGTGACTACCATTTCGGTTAGATCCTCTAACCTCCAACTGTGTACTCACTTTAATTTTGCTTTTGGAAAAACAACTAAAAACTTTAAAGTTATTTTCTCTTTTCAATATCTGACTGAATGGCATATGGTACATATTCCTCTGAATTCACTGACTTTATATATCTTAATTCTTTCATTAAACATAAAATACACAACTATGTTTCTCTTATACAAGAGTTTATTTCTCTTTTATTATTAAAATCCTCTCCCTTCCAAATATCCCCTTTTCTGGATCCCAGAATATTTAAAGTGGACTCTATCTGAAGTATGAAGAAACTTAAATCAATTTTAGTCAAGATGAGGAAAGTTAGTCACTGCTACTCAGGAGTTTGAGGTGTGTGTTAGTCTGTCCTCACGCTGCTAATAAAGACATACCCAAGACTGGGTAATTTATTAAAAAAAAAAAAAAAAAAAAAGAGGTTTAATGGACTCACAGCTCCACATGCCTGGGGAGGTGTCACAATCATGGTGGAAGGTGAAGGAGGAGCAAAGTCATGTCACGTGGCAGCAGGCAAGATAGCATGTGCATGGGAATTCCCCATTATAAAACCATGACATCTCATAAGATTTATTCACTATCAGGAGAACAGCACAGGAAAGACCAACCACCATGATTCAATTACCTCCCACGGGGCACCTCCCATGACACATGGAAATTATGGGAGCTACAGTTCAAGATGAGATTTGGGTGGGAACACAGCGAACCCAAATCAATGTGGAAGGATTGCTTGAGGCCAAGAGTTTGAGGCTTCAGTGAGCTATGGTGCTGTGATCATAACTGTGAATAGCCAGTGCACTCCAGCCTTGACAACATAGTGAGATCTTTTCTCAGAAAAAAAAAAAAAAAAGGAAAAGAAAACGATGAGGAAGTTGTCCATGGATATGAGCCTACAGACAAAATTGAGGCACAGAGTTAGCCTCATAAATAATTCTTAGTACAGAGTTAGCTAGAGAAGCAGTATGTAAACTATCCATGATATTTTGGTGAAACATTATTAAAGATATTACTTGGTTTCAGTTATATTGTGGACAGTTTTTAAAAGGAAGGACAACTGCTTGGAGATAACTGATGATAGAGAAAACCATACATTTTCTCCTATGTCATGTACCTTTATGGGACAAGAGGTGACACTAGAAGTTGAAAGCTGAGAAAAGCTGTGTCCAGCAAAACAGGGGTCTTGGGAATAGTAGTAGCACCATGGATATTTTGGCAAGGTATATATAAGAAAGCTGGAACAGAATAAACTGTTATAATTGTGTCAACATATTTGTGAAACAGCATCCTAGGAAATGCTTAAGAATTTCTGGGGAATAATTTTATAAAGGAGACTGCTAATTTATAGAAACTGGAGTGATAGGTCCTCACAATCGTTTTGACACAAAGAGGAAGTGAGAATATATTTTTTGTCAGAAGCTGATGAGATCTAGTACTTGGAGTTGGCATCTGTTTTGATTTGGGGAACAATGTACTTAGCATTAACTTGTGGGGGAGAATAGTCAGGAAAGGCATAGAAGTATCGGGGGCTGGAATTTGAAGAACTTTGAAAGTCAGAAAGTGAGATTGTCTGACATCATGAAGTTTACATGGAAAATGAAAAGTTTTTGACGGAGGAGTGAAGTTCTAGGATCTATCTAAGCACTTATGTAGAAATTGGAGAGATAAATGGAAATGACAAGTAGAAAGATAGAGCAAACACTGGCACCTCCAAGATGCTGACATTCTAGTTTGATCTATAAAATATGTGCTACATGTCCATTAGCTCTTTACTTAATCTTAAATACCAATTATGAATTATCTGAATGCCAGATGGTCAGGAAAAATGCAAAAACAAACAATCACTTACTTAACACAACGAATAACTGATTTTAGAAGGCAGTCATGTGGCTAGGTGCCACTGTTTTAAAGAATAAATGTAAGCATTTATTTTTTCACTATTTATTCAAGAAATATTTACTAAATGTCTACTACTAGCCAGGCATTGTGTTAGCTAATAGTGATAGATGGGAAATGGGACAGATGACTTAAGTAATAAATTTATACAAATAGAGGCAAAATGTATCCAAATATTTCCTGAAATTTCATTGTGATGTTTTCAGTAACATACCAGACTGAAAAGTTATTTGCAGATTCTCACATTAAAATACAGTGATATGCTGGACAAAGCATACTAATTTAAAAATACATAGACAATTCAACCCTGTAAAGATGTATAATGTCACCTGATATTTCTGTTTCAGAATGAGAGCTAAAGATTTCTATTTCTGAGAAAACAGAGTAGACATACTTTTCCCTGTTCCTCCCACTAGGTACAACTAAAAGCTGCATATATATGACTAAAAATCATATGGAGATTTTAGTTGTATATATATGGTTTTTAGTTGTACCTGGTGGGAGGAACAGGGAAAAGTATATATATTTGATACACCCACACCACACTCAAGAAGATTCTAAAAGGTAGAAGGAAGCAAGCAGGCTAACTTGAGACCTCAAGTATGAGGAACAACATGGTGGTGAATTGCATAGCACTTCCTTTATCTCATATATCCTAAAGAAGCCAGCAATTCAAAAACACCAATAGTCACAGGCAAGAAAATCCTCAGCAAAATCCTACTCTCCTCCTTAGCAATGGATCATGAAAGGGGATATGGTTTGACTCTGTGTCCCCACCCAAATCTCACTTTGAATTGTAAGAATCTCCACGTGTCATGGGAGGGACTTGGTGGGAGATAATTGAATCATAGGGGTAAGTTTTTCCTATGCTGTTTCACGGTAGTGAATAAGTCTCATGAGATCTCATAGTTTTATAAAGGGTAGTTCCCCTGCACATGTCCTTTTGCCTGCTGCCATGTAAGACATCCCTTTGCTCTTCCTTCATCTTCTGACATGATTGTGAGGCCTATCCAGCCATGTGGAACTGTGAGTCCATTAAACCTCTTTCCTTTATAAATTACTCAGTCTCAGGTATGTCTTTATTAGCAGTGTGAGAATGGACTAATACAAAAGCATAGCCTAAAAAGAGAACTTTTAGGCACTAACAAATCTAGCCAGGCCAATCACCGCAGAAATAAACCCTGTTTCACTCCCATCCCAACCAGCCAGAAAAAGCCAAGTAGAGAGTGAGATTTCCAACCTTGCTAGACTGTAATGAGAAATCCCTTTCATTCCCGAGGCACACATCCCCGCTGTCTTACTATTATTTTTTCTTACAGGTGGTGAATTACTTTATTTTAGAAAAGCAAAAGTTTACAATTTGTGC
Source organism: Piliocolobus tephrosceles (assembly GCF_002776525.5). NCBI lineage: Eukaryota > Metazoa > Chordata > Mammalia > Primates > Cercopithecidae > Piliocolobus > Piliocolobus tephrosceles. Next base: position 17,614,086 of record NC_045437.1, read on the forward strand.
CATAGGCAGAATATCACTAATTCAACAAGTTATTAATACAGACTTTCAAAAACTTTTACAAATTAGTGCAAAGTAGAAAATTATTTTTTCCCACTCTTGGACTCGAGCACATTCAGAGAAAATACACATTTATAAAACTAAAATGGCAAGCCTAATCCCACCAGTTAATTGATAGTGTTAACATCCCACACTTGTCCGTTTGAACAGTTAATGCATAATATGAATAGCTGAATTACTTTTTCAAGTCCTACCTCCATGTTATATGAAACATTGATGAAACTATTTGTTACTTTTTATAAAACCAAAGTAAAAAATGCCCCCCCAAAAAACATGAAATAATCACTAACAAAATCTACTAAACAAAAACATTACAGCTAATGTAACTACTTATACAGAACCTTTCTTCACCCGCTTGTGGTTTGGCATCTTAATGTTATTTCTAAACTAGATATCAGAAAACAACTATGTGTGAAAAAGAAAATGAGAACTCCATGTAATTCACATTAAACAAGTTTCAGATAATAGTAGCTAGGAAAAATATTTAAGCACAGAATGAAACAAAAAAGAATTGCCAGCTATAATGGGGTGCATATGGTAATTAATAAAACATATAATTTGTCTCATTAAAGTATCTTTAAATACTGTCTGATCATCAAATTAAGCAAAAGTAAGGATCTAGAATTTTGAATTTTAGATAAGTAGAAATCCATGCTTTTTTTTTTTTTTTTTTGGCACAGTGATAGACACATAGAACAATATAGAACAATAGAATAGAATCAAATCCAGAAATAGACCCACAGAATTATGCCCAATTAAATAGACCCACAGAATTATGCCCAATTCATATTTTACAAAGATGTGAAAGCAATTAAATGGAGGGACGATAGCATTTCCAACAAATGATACTGAAGAATTCAACACCCATATGCAAAAAAATGAACATTTACCTAAGTCTCAGACTTTAATAAATGAACTCAAAACAAATCCCATCCAAAATTGTAAAATTTAAACTCTAGAATATGTGGAAAAATAAAGGAGATTACCTTCAGGATCTGGGGCTAAGAAAAGTGTTTTTAGACTTTCTACAAAAAGAGTAATCCATCAAAGAGAACAACTGACAAATTGACTGTTAGAAAAAAATACACCAAAAAAAATAAAAAGGGAAAAGAAAGAAATATCTATGACAAACTATCATGTATGTGTACAGAAATAAATTTTTCACCTAAAGGAATGCCAAGCTGAGATGTTGACAAACAAATAAAAAATACAACAGGTTGAAGTTGTATTAAATTACTGGAGAACAAGAAATTTACCAGATTAAAAAAGAAGCAGCAATACACACCATAGCTAGGAGAAAATACATAAATAGAAACAGATGCAGAAATGACAGAGATGGCAGTAGTAGACAAAATGTGAATTTGGCTTTATAAACATGCTCAAGAGTTAAAATCATGAAAATATAAAAAGAAATGAAAACTCAAAATAAAAATTTTAAATTTAAAATCTCAAAATCATTTAAGATCAAATGTTCACTAGTCTTAAAAATAGATTAGACACTGTCAGAGAAAAGATCAGTGAACTAGGTGACATCATAAACTTCACAAACTGAATCGCTCAGGAATCTGTGGGCAAAAATCAAGTCATTTGATGTACATTAAAATGAAGTAACAAGTTAGATATACGTATGTATAGATGGATGAGATGTGATGCACCCATGCAAAGGAATATTATTCAGCACTAAACATGAACTATCAAGTCATAAAAGAATATGGAGGAAACTTAAATGCATATTGCTAAGTGAACAAAGCCAATCTGAAAGGGCTACATACTGTATTATTCTCACTATATGATATTCTGAAAAGGAAAAAGTAGAAAGAGTAAAAATTTTAGTAATTGCCATGGGTTCAGTAGAGGGAGTGATAGATGAATAGTTGGAGCCCAGGGGATTTTTAGGGACTTAACACTATTTTATATGATGCTCTAATGGATGATACATGTCATTATGCATTTGTCAAAACACATAGAATGTATAATACAGAGTGAGCCATAATGTAAACTATGGACTTTAGTTAAGAGTGATGACTCAATGTTGACTCATTAATTATATTAAATGTTCCAAATTAAAGCAAGATAATAGGGGAAACTTGTGTGTAAGAAGGTTGAGGGATATATGAAAACTGTGTACTTCTTAATTTTCTGTAGATTGAAAACAGCTAAAAAATCTATTAATTTAAAAAATCATTAACATCAACAAAGGATAGTTCTTCAAATTCTGATTATCATTTTATTTAGTTTATAGTTTTCTTAATTATTTTACACCCTCAAACTATTAACATACAGTAATTAGATTAAACGTCACTTTCAAAAAATATGATAAATTATTTTTTAAGGAATACTGTTTTAATAATTTATACTGAATTACTTAAAATTATACAACCTCATTTAAAAAGTTGTCAAATATCATGTTTTTTACTACTTCAAATTGACCTCCATAGTTCACATGAGTGAGAGCAAACGTCTGTTTTAAGACAGAGGCAACTGAGTGAACTTAAATTATGTGAAGTATTTGTAAAAGAATTTTAATATAAAGTTTTTCAACACTCCAAATTGTAAAACATTGTATATTTTGAAGACTTGTTAGTAAACAGAAGTTCAAATTCCCCTATATACATATATCATATAAATGTCTATTGTCCAATATGATAAAGTTTTGTTAAAAAAAGCACATCCGGAGCAAGATGGCCGAATAGGAACAGCTTCAGTCTCCATCGCCCAGCGCGAGCGACACAGAAGAC